>NC_058133.1:49907777-49918564 GCF_016433145.1 Gracilinanus agilis
TGAAATAATATTTTTAAAGCTCTTTGCAAACCTTAAAGTGTACAATAAATTCAATCATTATTGTTGGTGGTGGTGAGTAATTAGTTAGTCATAAAAATGATGTTTCTTAGAAAAAAAGGAAACAGGAATTAATAGGTAATAACACTCCTTGACTGCACACTATAAGATAAAGTAGTTAACATCAAAACATTTTGGTACCTGTTTAAAAATACAAAAATTGTTCACTGGAACATACTAGACAAGGAAGGACCATAAATAATAGAATTCAGTGTTCTAGAAATCTCTTAAACTTAAATTACTTGGAAAGAATTCTGTATTTGACAAAAATTTTAAGGAAAATGGAAAAGCAATCAAGTAGAAATTTGGTTTAGATGAAAAACTGGTAACATATAACACAATGATCTGAAAATGGCCTAACCCATAAAGATCAAATCACATACCTTTCACAGCTTATGATATGGGCAAATTCTTAACCAAAGAAGGGATAAAAGTGCTTACAAAAGACAAAATAGTTAATTATTATTAAATGAAATTAAAAGACTTCCATATTAACAAAATTAAACTGATCAGCATCACAAAAGAAGGGGATAAATGGTAAATTATATCAAATATTTCTAAGGGTCTGATGTCTAAAATATAGGTAATAAACAGAAATACCTAGGAACAAAAGCTAATCCTCCATAGATAAATAGTCAACAATCAGAATAAGGATTCTCAAGAGAATTGTAAAGTTTTAACAGCTATCAGAAAGAATGTTCCCTCTGGAGTTTTCTCTTTTCCCAACAAAAGGGCAAAAATAAAAGTGGGAGATATAGTCAGTTTTGGAGGGGTGGTAGAAAGACAAGAATACTAACACACTGGGCTTTATTTTGTTTATTTCTGTCTATTTCTAGATTTATTTTTTATGTGTTTTTTAAATTTAATTTAATATTTAGATCCATGTTCTTCCTCTCCCTCCCTCCCCTCCTCTCTGTTAATGCACAATTCATGCAACTGTGAATCTCTATAAGTATTTTTAAAATGATTTGAAAATAGGTAAGGAAAGTGATTAAAATATCCATATCTTTTATCCCAGAGATACCACTGTTAATGCATATACCTGGAGTTCTATGACAAAAAGAAAGGACCCATATACATGAGAATATTTGGAAGTATATATAAACATATGTATTTCTATATATATATGATATATATATATATATATATATAATTACTATATAGAAGAAGGAAAGAACTAGAAACAACAATTGGGAGATGGCTAGCTGAGTTGTGGAATAATACTATGCTTTAGGAAACATTAATGATAATGAATATAGAGATGTAAAGGAAAATTTACATTAAGGTAAAGTGAAGTTTGTCAGCAAATCAAGAAAATAATAAATGTAATGACTATAACAACACAAAGGGAAAAAAAATCCAAGAAGGAATCTTAATACTACAAAATCATATTCCCCATGCTTAGCCTAAAAGAAGAGATAGAATATCTCAATCAAGTTTTTTTAAGAGATTGGAGATGGGCTAAGATATAGGAATATGTTGTATATAATATTGGATTTTTTTCAGTATGTTGGTTAGTTTTGCTGAATTGTTATCTCCCTCCTACCCCCCCTTTTTATTCTGTGTTCCTAAGAATGGCTCTCTGAGCGGGGGATGGATGAGGACTACATTGAAAAATTTAGGTGATATAAAAACAAAAGATATCAATAAAATTTTATTAAAAAAGAAAGCGCATGGTTAATCTAATACTAAAAACGAAGGAACTCGGCACTTCTCAGGATCCATATCTATTTCACACTTACGTGACAGAAAAATAAAACTAACATCTTCCAGTTCTCCAGATACCTTGGATTTTCATAGCCCAAATTTTTATAAAAGTTACCTAAATACTATACAATATAGTGTCTTCCTTGATCATGCCAAAATTTTTTTTCTGACTGCTTTGATTCCTGGAGCAGCTAGGAGGCACAATGGAGAGAGTGCCAGCCCTGGAGTCAGGAAGACCTGAGTTCAAATCTAACCTCAGACACTTACCACCTGGGCAAATGGCTTCTTGTTTACCTTTGTTTCCTCCTGTGCAAAATGAGTTGGAGAAGGAAATGACAAACGATTCTCATATTTTTGCCTTGAAAATTTCAAGGAAGAGTAGAACATGACTGGAATGACTAAATAACAAGCTTGATTCCTTATTCATTTAGTTAAAGACCCATTTTTTTAATATATCATAATGAGTGATATATATTTCAAGAAATCATCACTACTTTATCCTATATAAAATAATACTTCAATAGAGTGCTGGACTTGGAGTCAGGAATCAATCAGCCAATAGACATCTATCCTGTATTTGTGTGCCACAGGGAACTGTTCTATATATTGGGCATGTAAAGAAAAAAATGTAAAATCTCTGTTTTCCAGGGATCTTACTCTACTGGAGAACACAGGAACATGAACATATAGAAGAATAACAATACTTAAATACAGGGTTTTTTGTTTTCATTTTGGAGAAGGCGTTAGCGGTTGGAAGGGATGATGGAAGGTTTCATGTAGAGCTAAACTTTGAAGGAAACTCTGAAACTCACTCTCTTTGTGACCCTAGAAAAATCACAGAGTGCTTCTGAGCCCCAGGATCCTTCTTCATATCTCCAAGGGCTGTCTCAGGAATCAAATGGGTTAAGGTATATAAAAGGAATTTTGCAAGCCTTAAAATGTGATATAAATGAGTTATTATTAGGTACAATTTTCTTGATTCATCCCTTTTAATTGGCTCTAGTAGAATTTATTTTAAAAAAAAGGAAGGAATTTTTTAATAAAGATTTTGAATGGTCAATATTGTCCTTTGCTCAGAAGAGACTACTTCAGGCTCACATTCAGACACACTTTGCTCTTATAGACAGTCCTAACAAGGTTGGATGCTGAGTTTCCTAGTCCACTGTAGATGAGGAAGAAGAAAATCAAAGGAATTGCTACAGGAAGGCATGCTGATAACAGCAATAAGTTACAGCCTGGAGTCTGATAGGGGATTGGATGGAGTTGCCAGGAATTTACTTTGTCAGAGACCCAAGATCTCAAAAAGACTAATTAGGGTAAGGGCAGTTAGATATACAGATAGATATGAGGCAATTTGGTGGAGAAACACCAGCAGCTGAGTGAAGGACGGAGATCAGGAGAGGCTGTAGGCAGAAAATGGTGCTTGACTTTGGCTTTAAAAGAAATGAGGGATTCTGAGAAATGGAGACAAGGAGAGAAGAAGAGGCTATGATCAGCAGGAGCCTGGTCTACTTAAAGGAGAATGCTGGCTTTGAATTGATTTCCCTCTCTATAAGGTAACAACATGTTCTTTGACACCATATTTGGTACTTCAGTAATAGCAATAGCTAGCATTTATAGAACATTTTAAGGCAGGCAAAGGGCTTTACAAATACTCTCATTTGATCTGCACTGCAAGCCTGTTGCCTCAGTTTTGTCATCTGTCAAATGAGGCGGAGAAGAAAATGGAAAACACTCCAATATCTTTGCCAAGAAAATCTCAAATGGGATCATGAAGATTGGATACCACTGAAATGACTGAACAACAACAAAATATAGAACCCAGATTTTCTTCCTACTTGGACTTTATAACCAAAATGACACAGATTTGGAGAGTAAGTTGAGGGTTTGAGACTAGTAGTTGAAGCTAGCAGAGATGTAGGTGTAGGTCTTCACAGGAGAGCCTTTTTATGTAGATACCTTCCCTGGGAACATGTTGGAAGATAATGGCAGGACCAGAGAAACAGAAACGAGAGAGATGCCCAAGGTAGATCCTGGGTCAAAAGATGAGCCAAAGAGATTGATTGGAGAAAGACACCTTCAAGAGAGAACATAGTCTACGTATAAACTCAGAACATGAGACTCTGGACCACAGGTTACAATTTTTCTTTAATTTGAACATCTTTATTTAATTAATTAATTTAGAATATTTTTCCATGGTTACACGATTCATGTTCTTTCCCACTCCTCCTTCCACCTCATCCCATATCCAATAAGCAATTCCACTATGTTTTACATATGTTATTGATCAAGACTTATTTTCATATTATTATTATTTGTATTAGGGTGAATGCTTAAAGTCTATATCCCTAATCATATCCGCATCAAAACATGTGATCAAGCAGTTGTTTTTCTTCTGTGTTTCTGCTCCCACAGTTCTTTCTCTGGATGTGAATAGTGTTCTTTCTCATAAGTCCCTCAGAATTGTCATAGGTTACAATATGAATTGGTTTAAGAATTCAGAAACGTGTGTAAGGATATTAAAAAATATATGTTTACTACACATGATTCAAGGAGTTAAAATCACACAACAAACAAAGAAAAAGAAATATATAAAATATTGTCAATATGGTGAGGTAGAAAGGATAGACTTGGAGTCCTCCATACCTGTGTGACCTTGAATAAGTCACTTAAGTTTCCTAGTCTTCATTTATAAAATCAGAGTGTCAGATGAGATGGTCTCTAAGGTTCCTTCTAGCTCCTGATCGATCTGTGTGGAAATGCCTCTTTCCTTAAAGTCCCCAGATAAATGAGATAGCAGAGTTTATATTTTCCATTCTTTCATACCTATTATTCTTTGTTCAATAACTATGCTGAGCAATGTCTTTTGCATGATTACTGTGGTGGCCTGCCGAGTGTGAGCACTTAATAGGCTCTCAATAATAAAATAATCACCACAATACTATTTTTACTGATAATAAAAATGCTAGGTCACTGGATTCTTGGAGTTAGTGCTTTTTTTCTTTCGACAGTAATAGTGGGGAAATTCTATTGTTTTCCCTATTTTGGGGGTGTTCTGTTTAGGGGGAGCTGTGACTTTCCTGAAAATGCCTTCTAGGTTCAAGCTGACATGTTCAAATCAGGTCATCGTCTTTACTCAAAATAGAAAATTTGGCCCTGAGTAGGGATCCCCCTCGCCTCGCCAATGAAGTAATATATGCAGTGTTCAAGTAACCATGCCTCACCAAACACCGCCATGCAATAGCATTTTCAGGGGCATAACCAGCTAATTGAAACTACAGGGGGGATCAAAGTAGGCAAAGTGTTATTACTTGGTTTCGATTTTGTCCAGGATATGAGAGTTAGTGTTCCTGCTCTTGCAAAGGCTACCATGGGATTATTAATGGCCACAGCTGTTTAGCTCTAAGTCCCAGGTATTATCAAATAGTCCAAAGTCCCTTTGGATTCTCTGACTCCACAATGGGCTGGGGGTTTAGCATCATCAAAAAAAAAAACAAAAAACCTAAAAAAAAAAAAAACCTCCCTAAAAATACCACAGCTCCATGAAAAAAAGCATTAAGAGAAGACTGGGATTGCTCTTAAAAGCCTAGGCTTATGCTACCCATCCATGTCTATGACTTTACAAACCTATGGTGCATAGTTTGAAGGCCTATATTCTAGGAGCTTAAAATAAACCTACTCTTTTCCTTCATCCTCAGATATCTTGGATTTTTCTATCCTCTTTAAATAGACATTTAAATTGCAAAAGTAATGGTCCCTTTCATCTAGCATCTTCAAATCTAAGGCATTTTACTCTCAGTTTATCCCAATGCATTTTACTTTGTAAAGGTATGCCTAATACCTTGCACTGACGACTGTAAATGAGATTATTCTCTATGTTTGATTTTCCTTTCCTACTTGAAATTAAATTAGTTCTTTATAAGACCTGGAGGGCAAATAGCTTCTGAAGGCCCTCCGTTAGTTTGATTGTCTCCCATTTAGGAAGGAGTGCTTGCAAAAAGAGATATGTGGGGGGAGGTAGTAAAGAGAGAAATCTGAAAAGGTACAGCCCAGACTTCTCTGGCTCTGGAAAGATTGAGTCTTCCATTGGTGTTTCTGCTCATTGGGAAATCTTTAATTTTTTTTTTATCTTTGTAAACATAGCGGGTCCTTGTTGTATAGTTCTTTTTCGGTCATGGCCAACTCTTTGTGATTCCTTTGGGGGTTTTCTTGGCAAAGATGCTGAAGTAGTTTGATGTTTCCTTCTCCGGCTCATTTTATAGATGAAGAAACTGAGGCAAGCAGGGTAATGAGTTATATACATTGCCCGGAGTTATACAGCTAGTGTCTGAGGCTGGATTTGAACTCAAGTCTTCCTGACTCCAGGGCCAGCACTCTATTCATTGTGCCTTAGTAGGTCTTAATGTGCTTAGTAGGTCCTTAATAGATACTTATTAATTACTTGAGGGATAATTGATTACAATCCAATATATGCCCAGGATCAGCGGGGTAGCCCTAAGACAAAAAAGTAGCTGAGAGGATAAAGGGAGAAGGATGCCTTGGATTCTGAAAGCTCCATGTATAGATAAGGAACATCCTTAATAAGTAATAATAATAATATAATGATATGAAAGTAGAATGATAGACTAAGGGTCAGAAACCTGAGTTTGTGTTTCAGTTTTTCTACAAATTTACTATGTGGCTTTAAGTAAGTTATTTAAGCTTTTACCTCAATTTTCCCATCCCTGAAATGGGAATAATAATACTTGCATTCTCTCTTTCAAAGGGATTGACTGAAATAATTAATTCCCAGTTTTTCCTCTTTTATCCTATGATCCAATGGTCTAATGGATTCTTTTCTTTTCTTCTTTAAAAAAACAAAACAAAACAAAACATCCTTACCTTCTGTCTTAGAATTGATACTAAGTATTGGTTTC
Organism: Gracilinanus agilis; assembly: GCF_016433145.1. Taxonomy (NCBI): domain Eukaryota; kingdom Metazoa; phylum Chordata; class Mammalia; order Didelphimorphia; family Didelphidae; genus Gracilinanus; species Gracilinanus agilis. Next base: position 49,914,458 of record NC_058133.1, read on the forward strand.
AAGGCAGAAGAACGATAAGAGTGAGGCAATCATGGTTAAGTGACTTGTCCAAGGTCACACAGCTAGGAAATATCTGAGGCCACATTTGAACCCAGTTCCTCCAGTCTCTAGCCATGGCTGTCAATCCACTGAGCCACCCCTCTGCCCCTGGTCCAATGGATTTCGAATTTTATTAGTGTGGTAACTCACCACTATTGTTGATATCCTTCCACTGTTCCATGGCAGGGGACTCACCCTCCATGCCAGGAGACTTCCTTGGAATTTCTTAACATCAGAAAGATAACAGAGTATGCAAACTCCCCATGTTCTCTCTATGAAAGCCCTTTTTCTAATCTGATCATGCATTTCTTTGATCATTTCTTTGCTGGTTTTCCTGCCACATAATTACTTGCTTGTGACGTGTTGTATATTGTTCATGTCCACCCTGGGCTTCCTTGTTACCCTCTAGGTCAGCCTTGATTTCAGTTCTTTAGAGATTGCTGTGTTCTAACACTTCTAGCCAAAGGGTATCACAATAAGAATGTTGGTATGAAGATTTTTTTTTTTAGAGAAAAGTTTGAGGTCATTAAAGTAACTTTTCAATTTCCTAAAGACAACCCAGTCTGCTTTTCTTCTTTTGTTCTATTTTAAGCCCAGATTACTGTCTATTTTTTGGCTTCTGAGGCCAACATGACTAGAATTTTTATAGCACTTTAAGATCTGTAAAGCGCTTTATACATGTTATCTTGTTTTATTAAAAAAAGGAGCCTTGAAAACCACCTAAAGCAGTAAACACTTCATCTATTTGCTCATTGGAGAGATACAGCAGCCAAGAGTATCAGTAGTTTAGAATATAACCTAATTTACAAGTTCTTATGGAGAAGGATGATGGAAGATTTTCAGCATTATCAAATTATGCCCTCATAAACTGCAGAAGCAGTGCAAGGGGAAAAAAATTAAGGAAACTTGGCAAGAGTCCCAACTAAGAAGAGTTATTCCAAGGCCTTTTTAGGATGAAGAAAAGAGATAAAGAAAGGCAATGATAATAATAATAGTTAACTTTTATACAGTGTTTACTATGTGCCAGGAACTGTGCTAAATACTTTACAACTATTATTTCAGTCAATCCTTATGACAACTCTGCGAGGTAAGTCCTATTTATTATCCCCATTTTACAGACAAAGAAACCCAGCTAAATAGAAGTTGTGACTTGTCCAAAGTCATTCAGCTAATGTGTTTCTGGGGCCAAATTTGAACTCAGGAGTCTTCTCGACTCCACAAAAACATCCATAAAGATTTTCTAGCAGATTCTTTTTGATCACTGAGCTCAGTAAAGCTACTATATTTAGATCCTAATATCAGTTCCTGAATGTGTAGAATTGGAAATAAGATGATTATCATTTTCATTTGACAGATGGAGAAAGTGTTAAAGTAACTGTCCTATTGTCACTCAGCTAATAAGAAGCAGGGATGGAATTCAAATCCAAGTCTTCTGACATAAGATCCGATGCTCTTTCTCTCTACTACTCTCAAGAAGCCAGTTTTTCTTAAAGTTTATATGCATGTCCGGTACATCCATATATGACAATGAATAACATCTTATGCCAGTTGAAAAATATGTGACTATATGTGTGAACATACATGCATGGTATCATATGTGAAAATATATATAGTTTTTCACATAATTTCTTTGTGTCTTGGTTTTCTCTTCTGTAAAATGGAGATCATAGTAGTTGTATAGGAAAATGCAAAAACTTGTGAAGATGATGTGCTTTATGGCAAAATATAGACACAAATTTCTAAAAATATATAAGTATATAATATAAATAAAATAAATAATAAAAATGAAGTAAAAATAAAAATATAATATGACTAAAAATATATGCTGCTTACATACACAGCATAAACAGTATACATACATATACATAAATATGTATATGTATATACTGTTTCCCTTTTGCTAGAGTTCTCTCCCTAAGAAGATTATAAGCTCATTGTGGGCAGTAATGGTGCTTTATCCTTGCTATGTTCCAATATCACCTACAATAGGATGCAAAATAGGTTCTCAGTAGTACTTTCTAATTGGCTTATGGAATAGAACTCATGATTAAATGCATATGCTGACAGAAAATTTTAATGTATAAAAATTCTCCTTGCCATATCATACATTCATACATGTTGTGCAGACATTCCACCATATTGAAATATATATATATATATATATGACACTACTTGGACCCAGTCACTCTCTAATCCTTTACCAACTAATACTGTCTTTTGTGCTAAATCTCATTATATATGTATATTTATATGCACATAAATATGTACATATGTTTTGTATAGTATATATGTTTAGCATTTGTGTATAGCATATATATGTATATATGTGTTATACATAAACAATTGGGAAGTTGGAAATATATTTAATGTAATTATTTAATATTATGTATACTATATATTCAGATATCTGTATCTCTATCTGTATCTATGTATCTATGTAACTATTTCTGTATCTCTATCTCTCCATCTCTCCATTCATCCATCCATCCATCCATCCATCTATCTATCTATCTATCTATCTATCTATCTATCTATCTATCTATCTATCTATCTATCCATCTATCTATCCTTGTATCTAACTACGTATCTATATTTCTATCTATGTATCTATCTGCCTGCCTATCTGCCTGCCTGTCTGCCTGTCTGTCTGTCTATCTCTCTATTTCCAGTTGCCCGACTTAGAAAATTTTAGTTGAAAGGATAGGCTATAATAGAGTCTTGTCCTACAATTCTCAGTGTACTTTAATACTCTACCCAAACTATTCCTACCAGGAGTTGCAGCTATAATCCCTTCTTTGGTTTTTGTTTACCTCAAAAGAACCCTAAATGTTATTTTTAAAAGCAATGCATGCCTTCACAATATAGCCAAAGATCTCCAGGCAGCCTTTCAATTCTTCCTTCTCTATCTCCCTCTCCCTATTTAACTGGCTCTTCACTTAATTTACCTCAATACAAGTCAATGAGGATGGAAATCATCAAGAACACTAAAGTCATCCAGTTCACTTGCACTGTGTAGCTGACATTAGTGTTCTGATTCATTCTCTCATTTTTCCGTTTGTTCATTCGTTTATGTAGGTTTTCAGGTATGCATTCATGTATGTAATTCCTGTAACACAAATGAATAACTGGCTTGGGAAGTCTATGGAGATCGATATTAACAATTCGTGTCAATGCTGGAAAAAAGACAATGGAGCATAAGTTACTCCTTTTGATAGAGGTGTGGATGGAGGGCTATGGGTGCACGATGTTGTATATGCTCTGAGGCATAGGCATTTTGCCTGTTGTTTTGTTTAGTTGTTTTTTCAAATTATATGTGAGGTTTAACAGTTTGAGTGTGTGTGTGTGTGTGTGTGTGTGTGTGTGTGTGTGTAGGAGTGTTGAAATTTGGTACATCAAGAAATGACCATTGGGTGAAGACAAAAACAAACAAATAAATAAATAAATGAAACCCATGGCCTGGCAATAAATAATACGCAAGGGATTTGTACTTCTGAAAGCTAAACATGATTTTAATTAGAAAAAAGGTATTTAAAAATCATATTTTTAATCTAAAATCAATATAAGATTTATCTTTTCTAGGCACATGTGCTCTCTCTGAATGATTATATGTATATCCTTAGTCTCTAAATGTATGCAATGAATATACTCAACAAATTTCAAACAGATTTCAGGTCAAGTGATTTGGAACAATCTACATGCACATTTTAAATGATTTTCAAAATCAAGATTCTCCGCATACTGTAGAACTGCAAGGACTGCAACCTTCTTTGAACTCCAAATCTTTGTTTCTAACAATCCAATTTATTTTTCTTAAAATAAATTTTATTGGTAGCTTTTCCTTTTAGATAACTAATATTTTCAAATGCATTCTCTCTGTACTCCCCTCATTTAGAATAATAAAGACTAAAATAGGTGGGAAAACTGTTATGAAACAAATAACATATCATAAATGTCTAACATTGTATACGGTGTTCTACATACCTAGTTCCCCACCTTTTCCAAGAAATAGGCAAGAGAAAGGTGCCTTGTTTTATATGTATGTGTGTATGTATATATATATATATATAT
>NC_058133.1:49921054-50069262 GCF_016433145.1 Gracilinanus agilis
AGTTATGGGAGCAGAATTTGTTTTGAATGTTATTCATTATAAATGACTTCCAGAGACACAATTGGTCCTGGAGATGAAATTGATTTGCTTTTAAGTCATGATTGACTAACCTTACATACATTATGTTGGTGGTGTATCAAAATAAATCTTGCCTTAAAAAAGAATTTGCCGAGTGAACTTCTAATTCTCAGAGAAGAGAAAACTGAAAGTAATTGAATGAGAGTGACATCACCAACTCTAGCAAGAGGGGAAAAAAAAATATAGCTAAGCTCAGAAGTGCTGTAAGCCAACACAGAAGCTCAGAAAGAAAAAGAGGGACAGATGTGCTTTATTGTTCTTTGTAAAGTGGGGACTTGGAACTTTTTTGTGTTATGGACCCCTTCAGAAAGTTCAGTGATGTCCCTGGAGCACTCCTCTCTCTCTCTCTCTCTCTCTCTCTCTCTCTCTCTCTCTCTCTCTCTCTCTCTCTCTCTCTCTCTTCTCCTTGCTTTACATGGGCTGTTTCTCGTGCCTGGAAAGCTCTCCCTCTTCAAACCTGTTGTTGTTCAGTTGTTTCAGTTGTGTCTGACTCTTCATGACTCCATTTGGAGTTTTCTTGGCAGAGATACTAGAGTGGTTTGCCATTTCTATTCTAGTTCATTTTATGGATGAGGAAACTGAGGTAAACAGGTTTAGACAATTTATTCAGTCACATAGCTAGTAAGTGCCTGAGACTAGATTTGAACTCAGGAAGATGAGTCTTCCTGACTTTATAAGCCCAGCAGTCTATACAGGGAGCCACCTAGCTGTCCATATTTATATGTGTGCTTTTCTTTTTCTTTTTCTTTTCTTTTTTTAACTCTTACCTTCCATCTTAGAATCAATATTGTATATATCGACTCCAAGGTAGAAGAGCAATAAGGGCTATTCAATTGGGGAAGGGTGACTTGTATCTCACAGCTAGGAAGTGTTAGAGAACATATTTGAACCTAGGACCCCCCATCTCTAGGTCTGGCTCTCAATCCACTGAGCCACCCAGCTGCCCCTCATATGTTTAAAATAACTTGAAATCAAAATAAATTTATAATAAATACTAGTTAGATATGTAATTTATAAGGAAACTGTGCTTCTAACCAGCTTAGATATTAGATATTAGACTATAAACTCTTCAAAAGCAGGGAAAATGATTTTAAAAAATCTTGCTATTCATAGCACAGGGAAAACAATGTTTGATTTGGAGTGACATGACCTGGATTTGAATCTTGCTACTGACCCTTAATAAATGTGTGACTTTGGATAGGTCATTTCAAATTTCTTGGCTTTAGTGCCCCTTTTTGTGAAATAGAGCGTTGGAATAGATGACACATAAATATGATCCTATCTGCACTATTCAAGCAATGACTTGCACATAGGAGGTAAGTAATAAATATTTTCTCAATTGAATTGAATTGGATGGAAGAAGCTTTTGCAATATAAAGTAGGTGACATTTTCACTTGTTTCCAAAATAAAGTATTTCAAAGCATATATTTTGATTCATTTTATTTATTAACTCTTTATGGATTCCCCCTTTAATGTACAATATTGCCAGAACACCGTCACTCAAGCCCTCCCAAAGAGATACTTCTACCAGAGACAAGTTCCAAAGTTTTTGGAAGAAAAGGACACAGAATATATGGTATGTGCAATGTTAGCTCCAAAAAGCTGACCAGTGATTTCATTATCCTAAGCATGTATAATTTCTAGAGGATTGTTACTATCTATTAATTCCCAAGGGTCAAAAGTTAGGCTGCCTGCCTCTGTATTGTTAAGTAGGCTTCAATAATTAATAGAAAGTGCAAGTATTAAATGAGATACAGGCTAGGATATAAGTGGACAGAATAAGCTTGCAAATCTATTTGATTTTGTCTCCTCGGAATTTATGTAAGTTACTTTAAAAATGATAGGTTTATCTTAGACAAAAAAAAAAAAAAGAAAAAGGAAAATGTTCAGATGCTTCCAACTTGTTTTCTTATTTCTTCATCTTCTTCTCACTTTCAAAAACACCCCACTCTTGAATGGGGGTGGTCACTGGATGTGGGAAAAGATGACAACATAGTCCTTAATTATCAAATACACCTCACATTAGGATGATTTTTTTTAATCTTACGTCTTTTATCAGATATTATTTTAAAGAGAGATCACACTATATTTTAGGAAAACGAAACCAAGAGATACAGGAGAATTTCCTCGTCCATTCTTTCAGTAACCTTCATTTAGCCTCTGCTTTGGGCAAGGTCCCACACTGCTTCCTTCATGTTGGAGGCACTTACTCTGGCACAGGGGAAAGAACGGTGAACTTGGAATATTAGTATCTGAGTTCGAATGGATTTTTGCCTTCTGTACAAAGTGGCAAGATCAGAGCCAAATTCATCTTCCTGCCATGTCTTATACAGAGAAATAATTCAAAAAAGACGTGTTGGTTTGTTGAATTCATTTAGCACTTTCTAAAAAATCACAGCAAATGAATAATGGAATTTTAGACCCTCTAGTTATAGAAGCAGAAAGAAGCAAATGAATAAGGATTTAGTGATTCTTTGGGGATGTGTGAATAACCAACAATAGTCAGTCCCAAACTGAATGTGCATACAATTATAGGCAGCACTTAAATAACCGGAATGATCTGCGATTTCAGCAGTGGGAACTCTTTCTACCAATTCCACCCATACATGATTTAGGAAACTTTTTTGAGGGCTTGCCTAAGACATATCCATTAAGTAAATTTCAGAAGTGTAATTTGAACTCAAGTCTTCTTGAGTCTAAAGCTTAACCCTCGGAGACCACCTTGCTTAAATAATATCTCTAGGAATTTTCAAAGTAGTACATCTTCCCTAGAATACATTGACTAGTGGCAATTCCTACTACAAGTTGGACTATAAATAAGTTTTTGGAGATATCCTGTGGACTTCAGCTGATTAAGAGTTAAGACTAGTGAACTCAATTTATGGGGCATGCAAGAATGAGAAAAAAATTAAGGGCAAAGATTTATAATCATTCTAGTGATTTAAGAAGCAAAATATAAATTGTGTTTCTCTCATCATAATTGCATGTTAGTTCACTAGTCTAAACCATTCTTAAGCCCTTAGTTCATTCTACTCATGATAAATAGATGAATTCAGGCACCCTTTGTCATACACAAAAGGAATGAGCAGACAAATGCAAAAGCCAACAAAAGTAAAGATTAAGTAATAGCCATTTCATAATTTCTGAAGATATAAATCCATTCAATTAAGGTACAACCCTTAGACTCTCTTGTTTTTTTAAAAATAATTTCCATGTCACAGTCATTTCAGAATATTCCTTCTGGCCAACCTGTATATTGGTCCTATTTCCAGAAATCTTCCCTTGTAACAAAGAAAAACAGCTGAGAAAACCAAAATACCTGTTACAACACACCTCACTTGACAATTTATACAGTGTCTTTACCCAAGGAGATCTCTTAGCTTGTGGCAGATCTGTTTTATTAAACACTCAGGTGGCATAGTGGCCAGAGCACATAGAATCAGCTGAACCAGAGTTCAGATCTTGTCATAGATGACTTGCTCTCTGTGCAAATGAGTGAGTTATTTAGTGTCTCTAAGTTTCCTCGTTTGTAAAAAAGGGTTAATAATAGCACATACCTCATAAAGTTGTTGTGAAGGTCAGATGCATTGACTATTGACATATGTGAAGTGCTTTGCAAACTTTAAAATTCTAGTTATTGTGTTTAGTATTGTTTGGTGTTCTCTAGGACTTTTGCTCATTTTTCAATGACTCAGTTGGGTTTCTTTTTGGTCAGGTTATTTTTTTTTCCATTCTATCCCTGTGGTCCTCATATACTTCTTGTTATTTTTGTTTTATTCTTCATCAGTTCATGAAAATCTTTCTATGTTTCTTTGAATCTTTGATCCTTTCCAGTGTGTTCATTTACAAAAGAGAGATAATAATAGTACCTAATTCAGAGCTGTCATCAAATGAAAAATTTTAAGTAAAGAACTTTGCAAATCCTAAAGCACTATAAATGCTAGCTATTTTCATTGTTGTTGTTATTTATTGATGAAGGCTTTTTGCAACTCCTGGTCACACTTAAGTAATTTATCAAAATACTGAATAGAAATAAAAAATAAGTTTTTGGAACTGACCACCTTATTTGTAATGCCTCTCTGCTAAAGTTTCATCTCCATCCACACACTTCCATGCTTCTTGATTGATAACAGTTCTCTCCTCTGTTTCTCCCTTTTTCTCAGTCACTCTCTACCTACTACGTGCACATTCAGTACATACCATGCAAGATATGGGAGCAAAGTCCCACCATAGCAGTATCTTCTCAACTCCACCTACTTGGGTAATATCCAAGATCAAAGGCATATTAAATTGGGCTCATCACCTGCTTCCCTCAAAAGCAGAAAGAAAAAGGAGAATGCCATTTCTGCAATTCACTTTTCTAACATCTCACTGGCTTGACACTTTCCTCAATCATCTGCCTAATGTGTAGAAAAAAGGAAACCTCTTTGGGAAATCAGTGACCCAGAAAGATATAACCCCAAAATTATGAAACACAAAATGAAATGTGGTATATCATTTTTTCCAGGAATGTAAAACCTACTTCTAACACTGAAAAAAAATTCAAAACATTTTTTCTGACTTCATTTCTTTCATTTTATTTTTGTGTCAAAAAAATTTGACACCTTTCTGGGTTAACGAAAATACATTTCCTTATTTCTGTTGAGAGAATCAAGTTGTGAAGCTTGTTATCATCCTTTACTCTCTTCTTGCCCTCACCTCCTACATCCAATCAGATGCCATTCTTTTGTCAATCCTATCTATACAACATCTCCCTCATCTATCCCTTTTTTCCACTCCAAAGTTTCTACCCACCTTAAAACCCTCATTGTCTCTCATCCTAACTTTTATAATAAATTCCTAATTGGTCCCTCTGCTTCCAATCTCTCTTTGCCTCTCATTTCTGGAACACTGTTATTCCTCACCTCAATCTCATAAAGCCCAAAGCTTCCCTCGATGTATATATCAATCAAATCACCCCACTTTACTTAAAGAAAGTGTCAAGATGCTAAATCCTGATATCTTAGGCAATCGCTGAATCACCGGGTTCAGACTAAGTGCGAAGAACATCCTTGATCAATTTAGATGATCTTGGAAGATGTTGGATGAATCAGGGAGATGTTGCCCAGGAAGTGTGTTCTCAGATTGGTTCAGAAAAGTTGATCAAACCCTACGATTCATCCATAAAGTATCGGACAAATTCGAAGATTAGTATAGAGATCAGTTCTGAGAAGGAATCATATTTTAGGGGTGTCCCTCCTCCCCACCTCTTAATCATAACAGGGTCTTGTTAAAGTTATAGGACTAAAGAATGTTGACTTTTCATTGGCATTCTAGCAGCATCTCCAGGACAGCAGCAGCTGACGGCAGTGCCTGAAATAGGAGTCAAGAATAAACTTGACGTAATGAGGAAAGTCAGATTCAAGGTTCTATAAGGAGTTCAGCAGAAGAGCTATACCCTACCTCCCATATGTAAGGGAAGCATCTTGAGAATTTGGAACTATGAGTTAACCACTTTCTGTATATATTCTCAAAGTTTCATCTCTCTTTTTCCTTACCGTTACATATTCTAGTGGGAGAGGATGTCACAAACTTGTAGGGATACATTTAGTATAACTGTTACGAATAAAATACCTTATTAAATATACCATTCTAAAAGCTAATGGAGTCTGACTAACTAATGGATAGCATTCTAGGAAGTTCTAGGAAGAAGTACATAAATAGGAGATCATGAGTTAGGTGGCTCAGTGGATAATAAGTAATAATAATAATAATAGTGATAACTAGCATTTATTTTGCACTTATTATTTGCTAGATATGAAATTATTATCTTATTTGATCTTTACAACAATCCTAAGAGGTATGTAAGTACCATTATTATCATTTTACAGAGAAGGGAATGGAAGCAAACAGGGGTTGAGTGACTTGCCTAGGTTCACACAGCTAGCAGCTGTCTGGAGCAAGATTTGAACCCTGGTCTTCCTGCCTCCTGGCCAACACTCTACCCACTGTGTCACCAAGCTGCCTCAAGAATTTTGGGGCCAAATGTAGCTCAAGATACTTTTAAATTATGTGATCTTGGGCCAGTCACATACTTTCTCTTTATCTAAGTTTCTTCAGTGGAAATGGGAATTATAATAATATTTATCCTGTGGTGTTGTTTTGAAGATCAAATAAGATAATATTTGTAGTGTTTATTTAGCACAGTGCTTTGCATAGAGCAGGCACTTTACAAATACTTATTCTTTTCCCTTCTCTATTAGAAAAGCATCCCACAATCCCTCCTAGAGCCCTAATGAAAGATATAACACTCTCCCTCTAGAGATCCAAATCATCAGTTCAATTGGGATTGGGGAAAGACTCCCAGAATATACCTCAGATTTCAGATTTCTTTTAGGACTTCTTTCCATATTTCCCTGAACCACTCATTTTCCCTTGGTTTATTAGGTTTTTTTCCTCCCTCTTAAAATCACTTTGAATTGCTTTTTATATTCTTTGCACATACTCATCTGTGTATTTATTGTTACCACTCCAATATAATAAAAGTTCTTTGAGGGCAATGACTATTTTCTATTTGACCCCAAGTCCACGGTATCTATCATGGCACCTTGAAAGAGGAAGTCACTTGATAAAAGGGTTCAATTGAATTGAATGTATGGAAACAATAAAGTGAAAAGGGAAGCTGAGAAGCCCTTGGCCATCAAGAACAGAGGATCCTATTTTAGGACTAAGCAGTCTCAGTGGTGTTTTGTGTCAATGCCCATGAGATTTGGTCTTTGTCCAAGGTCTTTGTTCCCAATCATAGGATTGTTTCTCAGGTCTCCATGAATCTATCCCCAGGTCTCCTATACTGGTCCCCCATGGACCCTCCCCCCAAAACCACCTGATTTCACCTTTACTGCTTGCCCTGGGTACTGGAGGTAATACAGGTGTCTCTCCATTCACAGAGCACCACACCAGTATGGACTTTCAAACATTCTTGCTTAGATGTTTGTAAGTGTCTCTTAGTTGGTTTCTTTTTATCTAGCTTCTTCCCCCAACAATCCATTTACTATTCAGCTTCAAAGTGATATCCTTTAAGTTTACATTTATCAGTGATATTTTGTGCTCAAGAACCTTCAGTGACTCCCTATTGCCTCCAAGGTAAAATATAAACTCTTGGCTCACATAATGTTCTTTACGATCTTGTCCAAGTTATCTTTACAGATTATTTATACATTATTCTCTCTTAATAAGTATTTGTTGAATTTAAATAATATGACTTCATAGTTGAGAAAAATGGGGCCAAGGTTATATAGTTAGCAAGAATCAGAGAAGATTTGAACCTAAGTCTTCATGATGATGAGTCAAGCACTATATTCATTATTTTATGTTGTTGTTGTTCAGTTGTGTCTGACTCTTTCTGATCCCCATGACCTCTGATTATATCAATACCATCCATGAAGTTTTTTTGGGGGCAAACATACTGGAGTGGTTTGCCAGTTTATTTTCCAGTGGATTAAGGCAAACAAGGTTAAATGACTTGCCCAGGGTTATGCAGCTAGTAAGTGTCTGAAGTGGTGTTTGAACTCAGATCTTCCTGACTCCAGTTCCAACATTCTATCTCTATCTATATATCTATCTATTTTAAGCTGAACCCCAAATCTGAGGACCATTTATTGTTCCCTATATACTACAAGGAAAAGATCTGAAGAGAAAAAAAAGAGTGAAAGAAAAAAACAAATCCTATACCCTGTTCAGACCAAAGTTTTGTTTCACAACAAAAGGAGGGGGATTCCTCTTACCACATTCCTGAGTACCAAAACAGAGGACTCTTGCAGGGGAGGTACTTTGGGAACATATCAATGTTGAAGGATTCTTGACTCCTACTCCCTAACACTTTAGAGTATGGATTCTGGCCATATCCATATGGGACTTCACACTAGGCAGGACTTAACACAGAATTTAGCAAGATAATGATCATATCCAGAGCTTTTCTTTTTGCTTAGATTTGGTGCAATTGGATGGGTATCCAGATTAAGGTCTGAAACTTATTCTTATCCTTAAAATGTTTTTTGAACATTTGCAATCTGGTAAGCTTTAGCTCTGTCCTAGAGTAGATTCAATTTGCTTCAATTTGATTCCATTCAATTCAATGAAATGAACAAATATTGAGAATAATTGATAATAATTAAATCTGATGAACTAATGGATATCAACCAATTATTTCCATTGGAAGAAATAAATAAGCAGGGAATCAGGTGCTAGGTGACCTGGTGGATAATAAAAATTAATAAGAACAATAATAATAGCTAACCTCTACTATCTGGATTACAATACAGCCTTTCTTCCTCACTTCTTTCGTGATCTTGACTGAGTTTCCTTTAATTTTCAAGATTTATTTCAAATTCTACCTTCTGCAAGAAACCTGTCTGCATTCCCCCCAGCCCCCTGGCACTGTCCCCCAACAGGGGCCCTGCTTTTAACTTGGAGACTACTTTCATTTCACGCCCTAGGAATAGTTGTTGACATGTTATCTCCACTAGTAGAAGATGATCTCCTTGATGGCAGGGACTGTTTCGCCTTTATTCATATTTCTAGTGTCTTATAGATTTTTCCGGCAAAGAATGAACACTTATTTATTACTTACAGACTTGACAATTTCTGGAGGACTCAGTTTCCTCATTAGTTAACCTGGCAATCTGCAGAGGTTCTTACCAGCTCTAAATGGATAACATTATAACCAGTTGGTGTAGAAAAGAGAATAAATTGATATACGAGACACACATAAGAAGTAGGAATTGACACAGTCTTATATGAATTCAAGGGAGAAAGAGATCAGAGGAGAAGGGAGGGGGGTTCATGTTTAAAGAAAGCATTTAATCTATGCTTTAAATAATCTCTAGGATTTTAACAGGAAGAGATAGGAGAGCCAGCAGGGCAAACTAGGAGTGGGATGAGCTAAAATGCAAGATGGCAAGATAGCTTGTTTGGCAAGTGGCAAGTAATTACTAATAATAGCTGACTTTTATATTGTGCTTTCTCTAGATTATCTCCTTTGCACTTCATAATAACCATATGGAACAAGTACAGCAGGGATAATTGCCCCTATTCTACTGAGAAACTGAGGTTTGGGGTTGGGGTGGAGATGGCTTGTGTCAAGGTCAGGAATCAGACCTATGGCAAAGAGGGATAGCTCTAGATCTGTGAGGAGTCTCAGGAACCATTTAATCTAGCCCTGCTAGATTTTTTTTTCATTTTTATTTTCTTAAACAAATGCATTTCCTCTTTTATATCTCAGCTCTTCAAGATACTTGTTCAGTCATGTTTGACTCTTGGTGACCCCATTTAGGGTTTTCTTGGTAAAAATTCTGGGATGGTTTGCCATTTCTTTCTCTGGCTCATTATACAGATGAGGAAACTGAGGCAAACAGAGTTTTGTGACTTGTCCAGGGTCACATGGCTAGTAAGTGTCTGAGGCCAGATGTGAATGCAGGAAAAAGAGTCTTCCTGACTCCAGACCCAGCTCTCTATCCACTGCACCACCTAATTTTCTCAGCCCTATTATTTTGCAGATGAGTAAACTAAGAAAAAGGAGACAAATGACTCATGTAAGATTATAGAAGTATTAAGATAGACAACAAGCAACATTCATTTATTAGTTACTTCTTATGTGCTAAGCCTTCTATTTATTGCCAGGGATATAAATAAAAGCAAAAAGAAAAATACTCTCTAAGAATGCTATCCACATCCAGAAAAAGAACTGTGGGAGTAGAAACACAGAAGAAAAACAACTGCCTCACCACATGGGTGGATGGGGATGTGATTGGGGATGTAGACTCTAAACGATCACGCTAGTACAAATATCAATAATATGGAAATAGGTCTTGATCAATGACACATGTAAAGCCCAATGGAATTGCTCATTGGAAATGGGAGGGGGATGGAAAAAGGGGGAGGAAAGGAACATGAATCATGTAACCGTAGAAACGTATTCTAAATTAATTAATTATTACACTTTAAAAAAAGACACTCTCTGCTCTGAAGGAACCTACATTCTAATAGGGGATGGAAATAAGGGAGAAGGTTTGAACCCACGTCCTCTGCCTCTAGAATCTCCTCTCTAACAGACCAACAAGTATTGTTCAGCCTTTATTTAAAGACTTCACTTTTTCAGGAAGCTACTATCTCAAGAGGTAGCCCATTCTTCTTTGTTATACTTTTAATTATCAAGATATTTCCCCCCATGACATCAAGCCTCAATTTGCCTCTTTGTACATTCTAATCAATGCTCCTATTTCTGCCCTCTGGGGCAAGGAGTAATAGTGCTTCTTCCCCATGACAGCCCATAGGATAGTTAAAGACAGCCAGCCTAGTCTCATAGTTCTTTTCTCCAGGCAAAACCCCTCAGTTTATTTGATTGATCCTCCTAAGTCAGGATCCTAAGACCTTTTCTATCCTTGTTGCCCTCCTCTCTTTTCCTTGACAGCTTATCAACATTTATCCTAAAATGTGGTACCCAGAGCTGATTTGGGCCATATTGTAGATGGCTTTGAATCTCAGGAAAGGAAGTTTGAACTTAATATTGTAGACAGTGGGGAGCCATTGAGGGCTCTGAATAATGTGAGTGGAAGTGTACTTTAAGAAGATTAATTTGTCAGTGGATTGAAGTTGGAAGAGACTGAAGGTGGGAAGACTAGTTAGGAAACTATGGTAATAGTTCATGTGGGAGGTAATTAGGGAATGAAATAGGGTGATGATAGTAGGGACAAAAGTAGGGAGGAGGTGTAAGAGATTTCAGAGGTATAATCTACAGCATTTGGATTATGTGGGTGTAGTAGAGGGAGAGGGAAGCGTTTGAAAATGACTCAAACTTTGGTGGCTAGTAAAATGTGGTGCCACCGACAAAAATTGGCAAGTCATGAAAATGTGGAGGGGAGGTGGATGAATTGGGTTTTGAGCTGAGTACTGACATTTTCTTTGGATTTTTATTCCATTTAGAAATATCAACCAAGGCAATTTTGAGACAAAATGTTTTTTGGTGTTTTCCGTCACAGTGCCCAGTCCTGGTACCCTCATGGTGACCTTCCCCATTTAGTCTAATTGTGGTTGGGCAGTTCTTTATGCTTAGAATCTTTATATCCATTCTCTTCTTTCCTTCTACCTTCCTACCTCCCTTTCAAAATCTACCGTCAATTAGTTTAATAAAGGATGTTCCTAACTCACCTTAAGATGGCAATGAATGAAATGTGATATATTAGCCTTCTCAGTGATGTTTGGGTTTTAGCAGAGGATATCTTCTTCTTAAGTCATGAATCTCTAATGATGGAATTTTAGAAATTAATACCATTTTAGAGGGATAGAAATTTTGGGGAAGGGCCATCGCACGGAGAATCTACTTTGTTTGCTTTTGTGTAAGACTGATACTAAAAGCAAGTGAAATAACTGAAATTTATAGAATTTATAGAATTTATTTTCTTGGAAAAAAAACCTCTCTACATAGCTTATTTCATTTGAGCATAATAAGAACTTCATTTTTATTCATGAGGAAACTAAGGCTGAGAAACTTTAAGTGGCTTGACAAAGATGGCAACATCAGTGCCAGTGATGGGAATTGAACCCAGGTCTCTCTCACCTTGTCTATTATTCTGTCTACACTGTTCGATTCTAAGAAAAAGTAACAGAGAAAGTGTAAAGAAGTAAAAAAGAGGCTGACAAAGACTTCAGCAAATTTCTAAGAGATGTAGGGTTGCTTTGCAGAAAGGCATTCTGATACCATTTCTGTGTATTTCTGGAGACAATTCACATCATGAAAATGTAATAGGTCACATTTATATGTGTTAATGAAGTTGGTCTCTATAAAAACCTGCGTTCTATAATTATTCCCACTTTATAGATAAAGAAACCGCAGTTTAGAGAGATTAAATGATATAACTAAGGCCATAAGACTAATTAAGTGTGTAAGGCAAGATTCAAATTCATATCTTCCTTGAACCACCTTGCTGCCTTTAGTTATGTCAAAAAGTTCCATCACTCCCTAGTTGTTTTCCTCATATTGTTTCATCTGTGACCAGGAGGCCGGTACTAAAGGCTATTGCCTTATGGATAGGAATAAAAGGAGCTCATCAGCTAAGAGAATGTTCAAGTAGGAAGGAGACTTTGAGACTACTTTATCCAAATGCCTCATTTTACAAATGAGTAAACTGAGTCACAATGGGGTCAACCAGACAAATTAATGATTATACACCTGGTTAAAAAAGCAAGACCAGGATTCAACTCAGGCTATTTTTGGGATTTCATTTCCATTTTTCGTAACTTGTTTTGTGGGTTGAGTTACTTTGTATTGAACCATAAAGAGCCCCAAAGAAATAAGACAAATTAAAATTGAAATATTTCAGACTACTTATAGCTAAGAATTTAATAAAATTGAATGCTAGCACTAGAGATGGGAAGTCCTGGCTTCAAATTTGGCCTCAGATACTTCTGAGCTATGTGACCCTGGTTAAGTCACTTGATCCCAATTGCCTAGCCCTTATTGCTCTACTACCTTAGAACCAATACAGGATATTGATTTTTTTTTAACCCTATCCTTTTGTCTTAGGATCAATACTGTATATTGGTTCCAAGACCTCCCATCTCTGAGCCTGGCTCTCAGTCCAATGGACCACATATCTGTCCCTCAGGATACTGATTTTTAAGGTGGAAAGTTAGGGTTTAAAAAAAGCTAAAAAGAATTTAAAAGAAACAGGAAAACATCTCCCATAGAAATAAGGGCTTCACTTTGTAAGGATGTCGTCCTATCCAAAGATGCATCCAGCCCTTCAGCTCTTGTTTCTGAGAAGCCCACCAAAGATCACCTATTTTAATCCATTCCTAAACAAGGGATCTTCTGTAGAACATCTCAGATAAGGGATCCGACAGTTCCTACCTGATTCAAATCTCAATTCAAATCCTTAGAGAGGGAGAGCAGAGAGAGAGGGGAGAAAGACAGAAACCCAGATAATGAGAGACACAAAGAGTGAATTAATTGCCTGACAGAGTCATGGAGACTCCATTACAAATTCCCCCTCTGTTGCTTACAATTCATGTGACTTTAAACAAGAAATTTCGCCTTCTTGAGTCTTAGTTTTCTTCATCTGCAAAATGGGGCCATTTGACTCAACGACACCCCTGGTTTAGAGCTACAATTATACAATGCTAGTCATAGATTAATTAATCGGTCAACAAATATTTATTAAATCTTGACTGTGGCAAGTAGGAGAGCTGAGGATCAAAGAAAAAGAAAAAGCAACCTGCTCAAGTCTTACATTCTAATAGGAGAGATGGTACATACCTATACAAGTAAATAGAAGCTACATATAAAGCTGATGCATGGTAATTTCAGGGGGGCAGGCACTGGCCGCTGAAGGGACCAGCAAAGACCTCCTGCAGAAGTATGCATTTGAGCCCGATCTTAAAAGAAGCCAGGAGATTGCAAGGGGCAAAGGGAAGGAGGGAGACCTTTCCAGTTAGGCAATAAGCGTTTGATGAGCACCTACTATGTGCCAGGCACCTTGCTAAGCACTGTAAAAACAACATCACAACAATTCTGCATGGTAGATGCTGTTATTATCCTCATTTTACCATTGAGGAAACCAATTGTAGAGCATTTAAACCATTTTCCCAGAATTATGCAGCGAGGTGTCTGATGCTGGATTTGATCACAGATCATTTTGGCTACAGGTCCAATGGTCAGTCCTATCTGCCTCCAATGGATGGGTCACATTTGGTACTCACACTACTAAAATCTCAAATCTTGGGCATGTTGATGTATGTGGATGTCTTATTTTCTGCCAAGCTAGAAATTCCAGGTAAGCTGGATACATATTTTATTTAACTGTGTTCCTCTCAAAACCTTACAAAATGTTCTGCATACACGAAGCACTTCATAAACCTGTGTTGAATTGAATTAATTAATGTTGTTTTTTTCTATGGCTAAAGTCTCTAATCTTAGCTATTACAAATATTATTGCATACACTTATTAAATGGTGGGACAAAAAAGGTGGAAATGTCCTTCTTTGGGGAAAAATCCAAATGGAACTTCAAGAATCCAAAACACCCACCTAATATGCCTATGGAGTCTTTAAATGTGGATAGGTCATGGCTTTTTGCCTATAACATCACCATTTTAAGTGCTGGAAAGGACCCTGGGGGAATACAGTCTAGTGGGTAAAATGTTGGAATTAGGGTGAGGAAGACTTTGGTTCAAATGCTGCCCCCTGACATCTATTAGTTATGCCACTCTGGCCAGGACACAATTCCTCTGACCTTTAGTATACTCAGCTGTAAAGGGAAGAGATGAATGCCTGTACTATTCACCTAAGAGAAAAAAATGATGAAGCCCCAATCAAATTGTCAATGCAATACACCTCTGTGCAAAATGTAAAGCAATATATAAAAGTCAGCTATTATTAGTCCAACCCCTCCTCCTTTTACAGACCTTATTTAAGGTTGTTCCACTGGTTTCATTTGAGCTTATTCTAAAACCCTACAAAATTCAAAGGAGATTGCTTTTATTATGTAGACTATTTTTATTCATATGCTTTCAGAGATAGAGAAATCCCTATCTACCAGGGACAGGAAATCAAACATGTCCAGATTGGAATTCATTATTATTTTTTTTCTCTCACTATTTCCTTACTCTTCCCCTCACCCCAGTCCCTCTTCGTGCTTCCCTCTTTCTGCTGAGGGTACTACCACACTTCCTTGCCATTCACAAGTACAGCTTAGCAGCATCCTCAATATTCCCTTAAACCCCTTTCCCTCATATACAAGCAGCTGCTCTGTTCATTCTTCCTCCTTCACAGCTCTCTTATTTGTCCTTTCTCCCTATTAACACGGGCCCTAATGACTGCTAACCCAGGCATTGGCAACCATCTCCCTGTTTGGTCTCTTTGCCTCTTGTCTTGTAGCTCACCAGTAAATCCTCCACACAGCTTCCAAATTGCTATTTTGAAAACACAGAGGTAGGACCATATCACTCGAGGATCTTGGAATAAAAATGCCAAATTCTGTTTGGGAAGTAAAACCCTTCACAATCTGATGGTTTTGCTCCATTTTACCTCTGATCCCACATTTAGACTGATCACACATTACTCCCCTGCTCATACTCTGTGTTCTGCTTAAACTGAGGACTTGCAATTCCTTGAGATAACAGTCCATTTTAAGCCATCCTGCATTTCCGGAATGCTCTTCCTCCTCATCTCTGATGTGGAATTCTTTCTTTCAATTTAATTTTTTTTAAATTTTAAATTTTTTAAATTTAATTTTTAAAAATCATTTGTTTAATTTGTTTAATTATTTTTTCCAATTAAATACAAAAAGAATATAACATCCATTTTTTACAATTTAGTGCTCCCTCCTTGATATAGATTATACTCATGCATATAAAACATGTATCCATTGACTTGGAATTCTTCAAGCCATTTGAGGCAAAGCATAAGCCCTCGAGTACCACCTCTTACAGAAGACTTTTCATTATTATCTGTGTTTTACCACTGACTTGCCTCCACCAATTACTTTTCATTTCCTTTGTTCCTATTTTGATTTACTTATCTGGGGAGGTTTTGGAAGGTCCCTTCCATAAATTGTAAACTCCTCGAGGACAGGAGTAGTTCTATTTTTGCACAGTATTGGACATCTAGCAGGTATTTAAGTACCTGCTAGGTATTTATTAAAATACTACTTAAAATAAAGTTAAAATTTAATTAAAATTTAATAAAAAATTAAAATTAAAATACTAAAAAACTACGTTTTGGGGGTGGGGGGCAGTGGGAGAAGCCTGAGTTTCCCTATCTCACCCAAGCTACAAGTGCTGCAGTTACCCATTGCTTAATAGACCCAGAAACTTTGACCTGCTTTATTTCTGGGTGGGTTTGTTCCTCTTTAGCCAGTCTGGCATTTCCTCGCCTTCGGTTGGGGAGAGCACTCATCATATGGGTGTCAGACAGTGCAGAGACCAGATCTACTTTAGTCTTGCATCTTGGAAGTCCCAAATTCGATCCATCTGCCAGCCTCAGCCTCCCCAGTGGCCGGGGACTGCCTATAGGAGTGTGTGACACTAAGCCAAATAAATTGATTCATTTTTCTAAGGTTCTTGGCTTCTTAGTCATGTCACATACTCGTCTGACAGGAGTGCAGGAGAGTGAGTACTCGTCTACACTCTTACCAGAACAACAACTACAAAATTAAAGGGAAGAAGAGAACGCCTTTAAAGCAGCAACAGTGACAATAGCCTAGATGGATGCTCATGAACCAAGAATTTAATATTTGATTTGATTTGATTTTTTGCTCTTCCCCCCTACCCCTTACATTGTCAGTCTGAATGGTGATGAGGAGACAGACATGTGGCTGCCCAGGTATTTGCTCTGAATAACACTGGCAGAATGTGAAGAAATGCCAAGTTTCAGCCAGAGGCTGGAAAAAGATTGTTGGAGAGCAGAGGAAGACTAGGTGAAGGTTGTCATTGCACACCTAGTTGTTTCTTTTCCCCCCACGAAATTGCAAAAGATACACTATTAATATTTAAAGCAATGCAGTCCCAGAATGAACTATTTTTGCTTTGCATCTTTTCATTGCCTTGCTTTCCTCATTCTGTTTAGATCTAGAGAGAAGAGACATTCTGCCCAGTGCCAAGCACATACACATATCCTAAAATACAGACGTCATAGAGGTGATAAACATGTTGTCTAATTTAGAACACTCTGTAGAATTTGAGATCTGGGGTCTTGAACCCAAGCTTAATGCTTTGGTGTTTGAGTACATTTACTCTTGGCAAATTAATTCTTCAGGAAAAGGCATGAAAGGCTTATAAAAAAGCTCAGAAAGCTTTATGGACATCAAATATCAATTACAACGCCACATTTTGATGCTGTGACTCTAGCTGAACAAGAAACATATGGATTAAGTTTTCTTATAATATATGAGTTGGGAAGGAAAGGTTGGGCACTCAGAAATGTCTTGGGAGTGTTCTGAAACCTTCAGCCTCGAGATATTGTTCGCATTTTGGACCACCTTTCTCTGATTTAAAGGAGCGATACCATGCCATAATCCTGGATCTAAACACTTTGCATGGCACAGAAACATGGAAGAGTGAGCTCTTCCAGGATGCTGTGGGCTGGGGATTTGAAAGACGGGCAGAGAGAGCCGGAAGGGCATATTCTGATGCACTCATGCCTTTGTCGCCATGCTTGAATCAGATCCAGGAGAGTGTATTAGGGATTCACAGAGAGATAAAAGCAGGGTTTTGCTTTTCTATTTTTGGACCGAGCCTTATTTGTGTTTATTGTTGTGCTTGTTTTCTCATGCCAGCTGTGGGACACAGACAGGATGCCACATTCCCCAGGTGGCCTGAGGTGCTTAGGTTTGGGCAATAGAATTTCATCTTTGGATCATTAAGGGGTTAGGCCTCTCCATAGGAATGTGGAAAATACCCCTGAGAAAACATTCAGAACCGTTAAAATCAGGGGAGGGAAAGCCGTGGCGAGTAAATGACATTAACCTCGCTGCTGTTGGATGTTCTATCAGGGCTGCTTTAGGATCTCAACATCTAGAGGAGAAAGGAATCTTCGAGATTATCTAGTCCTTGAGTGCTTTATCTTTGTGAATATGTATTGGAGGACCACTTTGGCAGCACTCCGGTAAGTCTATGGACCCCTTCTCAGAATGTTTTTAAATCCATAAGAGACAGATGATTACAAAAGAAGTAAATTAAATTGAAATGTTGCTATCAACACAATAAAAGCTCCTGGATACCAGGGAAAGAACACCTGAAATAAGTCTATCCTTTCTGTTTTAAAGAGGAAGAGACTGGGGTCAAATAAAATCATTATATATAATTTTATATCTATATATAGACAAAGAAAGAAAGGAACAGAATTGGATTCAAATTAAGGACCACTAAGCCATATCATATCATTCTATATCACATCATATCCTATCACGCCATACCACAGATCATATCCTAGTATCCTATCATCTGTCTCATGATATATGACATATCATGTCACATCAGACATCAAAGATTATATTACATATCCCATAATGTTTTTATATTATATCATCTCATCTTGTATCATCTCATGTCTTAGAAAGACAGCCTGATTGAGTGGATTGAGTATAGACCTCATAATAAGGAACATGTAAGTTTAATTCCTGCCTTTGACACATATAAACTGAATATCCATGGGCAAGCCATTTAACCTGATTGTAGGATTCGCCAATCAGCAATGGTGAATGGAATTTCCAAAGTGGAGAGTTATCCATCTCTTCAAAAAAAATCAGCTTAGAAACATGGACTGATGCCAACAGCATTTCACAGCCTAAGGGAGGAGATGTTTGGAAAGAATTTCGATTTTCAACTATGGGGAAAATAAAGATAAAACTACTATTAAATAGGATCCACTTCATAATGATTGTGGTGTAACAGTGACTCCACAATCATTTTGCTCTGCTTGGTTCTAATGTGAGTCTGTGGTTGAACCCCATTTGTCCCTCCCTGCTTCAAGGAGCTAGGGAAGAAAGCACAATCTTGCTTTTCCCCCTCCAGAAAAATTCCTGAATTTTGTTGACTCTGCTCTTGTGAAAATACCCTGAGATGCTGTTGAGTTGCCTTGTTAGTTTGCCCTGAAGTCGCTCATTTGGCCTCTGTGATTCCCTTCAGACATTGTGCCAGCTGGTCACATCCCCTGGGTGAAGAAAAATCCTTTCACATAGCCCTCTCTCTCCCTCACCCACCTACATTCGTGATTTCTTTATTTCTTCTCCTCTGTCTCCCACTCTTCAACCCATTCTTCAAGGTGCTCTCTGTCCACCTTCCTAATTTCAAGGTAACACATATTCAAGCATCTGGACAAATGGCCAACAGTGGCATCCAATACATATACCAAATTTGTTCAATTTATTTTCTTAACCAGAGTCTGGAGAATGTGCAGACATCCTCAGCTTGCTTGAATAGTGGTACTTCCCCATTTGAAGACTGCGGAGGTTGCTTCAGAGAGTATTAGGAGAGGAATGCCTTGAAGAAACTGTGTAGATGTCCTATAGCTGGTTGACTAACCACAGGGTGAATAATTTCTATCTGGTTAGTTGTGGCTGCGTTCCTAAGGCCAAACCAGCATCTACCTCACCATAGTGTTGGGTGAGAAACAATGCCTTAAGGGAAAGATTCCAGTGGTCTTCTCCCTTCTGAGGCCACCTGGCCCTGAGAGATGGGCCTTGATTCTTGGTCTATCTGTTCTTTTTTGTTCTAGGTGAAGAGAGTGGACCTTCCATGATCTTGAGAATTTTAAAAGATCCACGGCAGATCAGGACCTGTTATTTCAGAGACTAGAGGGAGCCTTGGAGTCTTCCCATTACAGAATGAGTTTTGCAGTTAACACAGTATCAAAGTAAGAGAAGCAAGTATTCACCTCCATGGAGGAAAAACATGGAGGTGGGGGCTTGAGTTGATGATAGTAGGGAAGAGACTTTCCACCCTCTAGGTCCTCTAGGTCATCTCTTGTAACCCTGAGAGGGTGGATGTAGGTATCCTGATTCTCAGAGAGGGCTAGATCATACACTACATTTTAAAACATTCTTTTGTGACAGGGAAATGGGAAGAAATGCACATATTAGCAGACAAATTCACAGTGGAATACTCTAGCTTTGTCCTTAATAAATTAGAAACCTGCTGAGAGATTAGAAAAAAAGGAAAGGAAAAAAACAAACCTTAAAAACGTCTCAGAAACTGCTCCTCCTTTTCTTCCTAAAATTAGCAAGCAACAGATAGGATTTTTTTTTCTTCTAAAAATCTCCTTTAGAAAACTCTTAAGATAACAAAGATGATACTTGGGTGCTTGACTAAGTATTTTGAACTACTGTTTGTGTGAAACAGAGATAGTCTTATTTGTATAATCCCTAAACATGTTTCTGTCTTTAGGATCCATGTCCTTTTTTTAGGTACCTAGCCTAGCAAAGAATTTACTATTACCAAACAAAAGAAAAAGTAAAAAAAAAAAAAAAAAAAGCACAAGAAAGCAAGGATTCTGATTAAGTAAATTCCATTGAACTCTTTCTAGTAAGCATTATTCAGGTCAGGAATGCTAATTTGTCCTGCAGGGGGCTGTGGGTAATTACCCAGAAAAACTATCAGCTTTATTGAGTTGCTACAAAATAGTATTACTGAATGGTGCACACTGTAAAAGAAGACAACCTTGATATGTACTCACAGAAGAGGGTGGATTTTTTCCCTTCCCATCTCATCCTTCCCATACCCCTCCCAACCCAATACAGTTTTATAGACCAGACAGAAATGATAATAAATGGCACTTTGCTTAGGAAAAGAAAGCAATGCCAGTGTGGCTTCCGTCTTAATAGTCAAATAAAATTAGCGGCATGCAAAACGTTGAAGGATGCAAAAAACGTCGGAGAAGTGCCACCCTGCTCCGGTCCTCATGGCAGTTTTCAGCTCTGTGCATATTTAAAGTTGCGTTGAATCAGAACCGTCTTAAAAAAAAATGAAGCGAACGTGGCACCTTGGCCGAGTTCCAGCTACCTCAAAGAAATGCTGACGGTCCTAAAATCGAGATAATTTAGTCCCATATGGGAATCCATACCACAATTATATTGTCCCTGTTCCGACACAGCCCTGATTTTGCACTTCTCTCTGTGCCTCCTTATAATTTTAATTCCCTTCACCAATAAAGCAATTTACATTCACGTAGTCTTCCCGGCGAGGGCAGAACAAGGGAGAAATCTGCAACGTGACCTTGGTCTCTTTCCAGTTGATTACAGAGAAACAAACTCTCCGATTAAACCGTTCTTTCTCTCTCTCTCTTTTAATTGTCGTGAAACATCATTCTTCCAAACATCCCAGAAAACTGACAACATACAACAATCCGGGTGACAATCCTGTTTCATTTAGAAACATGGACACGATTCCCATTTCCTCATTTGCTTATTTAATGCGCAGAGCCCATAAGACCAAGAGATTCAGATCTAGAAGGAACCTCATCTAGTTTATTCCCGTCATGGGACGAGGAAACTGAAACGCAAAGAAATTAAATGACTTGCCTAAAGTCATACAGACAATAGATTTTAGAATAGATCCTAGATACTTCTCAGCCTACCCCATAGCACTACTGAGTTTTCATTCTTCTCTTTCTTCTCTCTGTGTCTCTGTCTCTTTTTTTCTCTTTGACCTCCTCAGTCCCCACAGTTTTAATGATCATCTTTATGTAGATATATATTTAGCCCCAGTTTGTCCTGCATCATTTATAGCATATCAGATTTTCAAACTGGTTGCAATGTCCTACAAATATTTTAAATTCAACATATCCAAAACACAACTAATTATCTCTCCTTCTAAACCTACCCCTCTTCTGAACTTCCCCATTTCTTTGGAAGGTACCCTGTTCCTTCTGGTCATCCAATTTTAAATCTTTGGTGTTATCCTTGATGTCATTCTCCATTACTCCATAAAGCCTCTCAGTTTCAAAATTTTATCATTTCTACCTTCACATCTTTTGCATCAAACCCCTTCTCTTTACTTGCACAACCATGGCCACCTTATTTCTGGTCTCCACCATCTCACTCCTGGTCTATCTCAACAGCCACCCAATTGGTCTTCATGCCTTAAGTCTCTTCCTGTGCTAATCCATCTCCCACCTAGCTGCTATAATGATTTTCCTTAAGTGCAGATCTGGTCACATCATTCTACTACTCAGTAAACTCTGATGGCTCCCTATTTTCTGTAGGATCACATATAAACTATTTTGAAAGTCCTTTACAATCTGGTCTCAACTTATCTTTCTAGCCCCACTATCTATTACTCTCCTTCCTAATTCCATGGTCCAGCCCAGCTGCCGTTGTTGCTGCTCCTCACATATAACATTCCATCTCCCCTCTTTAGCCCTTTGGATTGTCCATTCCCATGTCTGGAATTCTTTCTTTCCCTCCTCATCTCAATCTCTTGGAAAATGCCTTACTTCCTTCAAGCACCATCTTCAGTATGAAGCTTTTCCCCATCCTCTCCCAGTTGTAGGTGCCCTTCTCCCTTCCTCCCCTACTCATTTGGTAGTCAACTATCTTGGTTTTATTTTGGATTCATTCTGTATACAATTATACAGGTAGAGTATGTTTCCCCCAAAAGAATGCAAACTCAGATCATGGATTGTTGCTTTCTGTCATTGTATCTCTGATGCTTAGTTTATATTATGTGCTTCATAAATGCATATTAAAGATAAATATAAAGGTTGCAGGGAACCTCAAAAGCTACGTTATCCAACCTCTTCATTTTACAGCTGGGGAAACTAAGGCTAAGGAAGTTAGGATCTTACTAAAAGTCATGGAGGTAGTAGCTATTACAAATAGGATTCAAACCTGGTGCTCTGGCTCCTGAGGCAGAAAGTTTCCCTCATAGGGCCATATCTTAGTCCCTCCTTAATAAATAGCATTAATAAAGAGCAGACCTAGGATTCAAACCCATATCTTCTAATATCAATTAGAATGATCCTTGCAGTGAAAGGTAAAAATATCCCCTTGAGCCTACATGCCTATGCACACACACACACACACACACACACACACACACACACGCCAACATTCATGAGATCCCATTCAACACGGGAAATAGGCGCTCTTAAGAAACCCTGAGATTTGAAGAATGAGGAATTCCCAGCTGTTACTAAATCTCATCCTGTATTGAAATAAATTGAAAAATACGGTCATTTGATTCACGAAGGCCTACTCTGACACTTCATAAATGTTTAATAAAACAGTAATAATTTCCAGAACTTTGTTTTTGATATAATTTGCTCCAAACAGTGTCAACGTCTCATATTCATTTGAAACATATTTCCTTTTGGTCTCACTTTGCCAGCCCTAAATGATAAAGCTAAACATTAAAAACATGTGGAAAGAATAATCATATCAAAAAATTAAACTCTGACTGAAAGGAAAGTAGCATTATTAACTTTTTTCATTTTCTTTTCTTTTCTTTCTTTTCTTTTTCTACTTTGTAATTCTCAGAGGAGAAAAACTAAGCATGCAAGTTTGCTGCCGTTGTTATGAAGGATGAAATTAGAGAAGTGGAATATTCAAGAAGCAATCATAAATCCCACTAATTATTCTGTGTATAGGAAAATCTCTCATCTTCTTTAGACTTATTCTTAATTGAAAGGGAGAACAACATTCTTAGGGAATGAACAGTATCCTGATTGGATGGTGTTTCTTGGTGTGGATAGATTCGCTTCAGATTCAAAATGTTTTTGCAATAATGCCTAACAGGTAAGTAAAGGGATGGAAATATTTGACCTAATAAGTCAATTACCATTTATTAAGCACCTACTATTTACTAGGCATTGAGCTATGTGCTGGAGATGAAAAAAAGAGGCAAAAAACAGTTTGTG
This sequence comes from Gracilinanus agilis, assembly GCF_016433145.1. Taxonomy (NCBI): domain Eukaryota; kingdom Metazoa; phylum Chordata; class Mammalia; order Didelphimorphia; family Didelphidae; genus Gracilinanus; species Gracilinanus agilis. The sequence goes on from NC_058133.1 coordinate 49,944,519, forward strand.
CCCTCAAATAGCTTACAATCTAATGGGAAGTTAGACCCAATATTTGTCTTATTTGGGGATAAAGGTGGAGATGGAAGGTAAGAGAGAGTCTCCCTCATAGGATCATTGGGTTCAGCACTGAAAGATATCTTAGTGATAATATTCAACTCTCTTATTTTATTATTTATTAAAGCTATGTTTTAAAAATTCTATTGATGTTTTTTATTTGTACATTGCAAATATTTCTTGATAACTTACCTCCAAGAGATAAGCAAAACCAGTCAATACACTAATTGACCCATGCCACAACCATTATTCCCTCATCTCCCTACAAGGAAAAAGGAAGTGGATTTCATTATATGTAATATAATGCATAGAACTCCAGACTTGGAATCAGGAAAACTTGAGTTTGAATGTGATCTAACTATGTGAGTAACTATATGGTGCTGAGCAAATAATTTGATTCTCCCAGCCTCTGTTTTCTTCTCTAAAATAGAGCTAACAATAATACCTGTCTTCCAGGATGACTATGTGAACCAAATGAAATGATATGGGTAAAGCATTTTGAAAACCCTATTATCATCTAATATTTAAATAAATAATTTAAATAATATCATTCATGATATAAAACTTTTGCTTTAATTCTCATTTATTTCATTTAAATCATTATAGATTATATTATTATAATATACTATTATAGAACATATCATCATATATAGTTCTCTTGATTCTGTTTATTTCACCATGCATGAGTTTATATATGCCTTCTCATATTTCTCTGAAATTTCCATTTCTTTTGTTTCTTATATTCACATGCCACAATTTGTTCAGTCACTCGCCATTGTGAGCACCTATTTTATTCCTAGTTTGTGCTATCACAAAAAGTGCTTCTATGAATATTTTGGCATATATGAGGATTTAATTTCTGTCTTTGATCTCTTTTGCACATACACAGTATATACACATACCCTTTTCATATACACAGTAGAGGTATTGGCCATTTAATTATTTTCCCAAATAATTCTGAATTTTTTTTAGAAAAGATAAATCAATTCATAGTACCACCAACAACATATGAATGCTCTTATCTTCCCACAGCCCCTTTATCTTTTATCATCTTTGCAACTTTGATTCAATTCCCTTCCATTTTACAAAGGAGTAAATTGAGACCCAGAGAACTGAAATGATTCACCCAAGGTCACATGAGATATTAAGTAGAAGAGAGAAGCTGTGTACTTGGCTCTTCCATTGCCAAATCCAGCACTCAGATATAAAAATTTTTGGAACGAAATTTCCAGATATTCTAACATATTTTGTCTAGTAGAACTCTTCATTAGAATGTAAGGAAGGGAAAGACTGATTCGATTTTTGCCCTTTCTATCATCAGCACCTTGCATTGCATCTTGTATAGGTGCTTAAGAAATAATTGAGATTAGTGAATTAAATTTGCTCCCCATTCTCAGGAGTATAAGGAAATGGTTAAAAAGCTGAACCTTTGAATGTTTTGGAATAGAAATGGAGAACATCATAGCTTAGGAATCACTTCTGTGAGAAGAAAGAATGCTGAATCTTGGGACAGGAGAAAGAGGTTTGAGTCCTAGCTGCCATTTATCTTATGGCTATCTCTGGGCCAGTTATTTCTTTGCCTCAGTTATCTTTTATAAAATAAGGGAGCTGCGCAAAATGGCATCTTAGGTCCCTTCTAGTTTTAAATCTGTGATCACTCAATAAATCATCAAACATTTGCTCAGCATCTGTGATATGATTTGAAAGTTTCAAAGCCAGAAATAAAATCATTTCTGCCTTCAAGAAGCTTGTATTCTCTGAGTGGAGACAACATGGAACACACATAAACACATGAGATAGGCATAAAAAACAAAAAATCCACTAAAAATGGGAGGTATATGGATAAAGATCAGATTTGAGCATCAGGAAGACCCAGAAGATCTGAGAGTTTTATTCCCATCTGACACATACTGTGTAACAAACACTGGACAAGCCATTTAATCTCTCTGTGGACCTGGCAGTCCTTAGACTACATATTGCATCTCCACACTGGTAGAGAATTTTCCTCCCTTGGAAAATCCCTACTCTGATAAAATCCCAGGTCCAGTAAAAAACAAACAAATCAAAATGAAACAAAATCTATGATATTACGATAAGAATTATTCAGTTGTCTACATGCCCACATAGGAAACTTAGACCACTTTTTCCCACCATGCATGTCAGAATCATTTAGAAAAATGCTGGGAAGAGAATGTTACGTATGAAAGAAGACGGCTCAATAATAGGGAGTTCAAACTGTTCGCATGTACTAATAATGAAATACACTGAAGTATTTTTCATTCTTTCTACACCCTGACAATGACAAAAAGGAGCCAACAGATCATTCGCCCTTCCCACCTTCCCCAGGGACTTAATGGCAGCTCTCACTTTTCACTGTAACTGTAACCCATGTCTAATAATGGCATTTTAGCTGGAATTTTTAAAGAAAAAATCAATAGGATCACAAATGCATGTCTTCTGGAGTCCTAGCCTTGAGAATATAAAAATCGTCTTTTATTGTGGCTCATTTTAAGGGAAAATGAAGACCGTATGCATTGCTGGCAGCCTTACAGCATCGCCAAGATTGTATTAAGGAGTGTGAAAGAGTGAGTTTGTCAGGTTAACACTTCTGGTTTTAATAAGAGCTTTGGTTTTGGGGACCGTCATTTCATTACTCACCTCGGTCTTCATCTAGCAGCCCTCACTCAAGCGAAATCCCACCACCCCATTCCCCACACCAGGATGCTAAAATTGGGCCACTGGAGGATTCTTGCCTCCTAGTTCCGTCTGCTTTAAACTACTGAGTGGATAAGCACCTGAGAAATATTATCATCATATTCAGCTTTCCCATTATCATTAACACTCCAAACACAGCTAGCTCTGCAAGTAATAATTATTAACATGAATGTTAGTTCAGTCTAATTTGGTTCATTAGCAGGATAACGCCTTTGATCGTGACACTTTAATCAGAGGGTAGGACCAGCCTGGTTATCGGCCGTCATTTACATCACTTTAAAAAAAAAAAAAAAAAGAAATCATTTTTCTCTTCTCTTGCCAATGGGGTATGCGAAGGAGGGAGAGAGAGCGAGCCAGCTTCAGTAACTTTCTTTCTCGGAGAGACTTGGACCCTCTGCCCGTCACCCCAGAATTTTTTTCTGTTAGGGGGAAGAGTCTTGCAAGGATTACAAAGACTGCCCTGTGCCTGTACACTGCTAAATCCCCACATATACCCACATGCCATTGGAGCCTGCTGGCTGCCTCAATCAGCCCCTCCTGTTTGTATACAGGGGAGAGCCGGGGCAAACAATTCAACGGAGCGAACAGCCTGGCACAGACAATCAGGATGTCAGTTCAGCTTGGTGCCAGTTGTTAATCCACTGGGTTTACATAAAACATGGAAAATGGGGCTTTGTTATTTAAACAGGTCTTTCAAGCTCTGTGGACAGAGGTCTTTCTTTTTTCTCCCTCTTCCTTAAAAAATTTAAAAAAAAAAAGGCAGTTTTAAACATTGCAAGTAGTCTTTGTTAGGACCCTGGTGATATGACGTCCCCTTCAACACAAGGAAGCCTGGGTGATTATGGTAAATTCACATAAAGGTCAAGATGCTCCATGTTCCAGATCAGTTCCAAAGTAGTTATCAGAATAGGGCACAAGGCCCATCTAATTGCAAAATGGACTTAATTTTATTTATTTTTTTTTTTTGTCACTTGGATCCTTTTGACGATGTGGCAAAACCCATGAGCCTCCTCTCGGGAGAACATTTTTAAATGCATAAAGCAAAAGACATAGGATTAAAAAGGAAACCCATCGTCAATGAAATACATCTACCAAAACACTAAGAAAAGAACCAAAACAAACAAGTTCCATCTCCCAGTTTAAGAGTCTGTAGGCTAGCGAAAGGAGTGCATTGGGAAACAGTTTGGGGGGTTTCTTTCTCCGAGAGGTGTTGTCTTTTTTGCCACATCACATATTTTTCTTCTAAGTGATTTCCCATGAAAGGAAGACAATACACCTTGAGTGGAGCGAGGGCTGTATTGTGCTTTGAAGGCAGAAACAAAGGCAGCAGGGGCCCCAAAGGAGAGAGGCAGTTTCTGTGGGTGATGGAATTAGTAGGAGGCTTGGTGGTTTGAGGGGTCTTTGTGCACTGATCCCTGATTCACTTAGGCAGCCGCAATGGCGTTAATTCGAGTTTTTAATCATTTTTAAAAGAGGGCTTGGATGCCTGAGAAAAGAGGGAGATTGGGGGTAAAAGAAAGGAGTAGGCAAAAATGACTTTAATTAAAATGTGACTTCAGTATAGGCAGAATAAGAAAGGAAGCTTGGCCCTGGACGATATCGTGGAAATCCAGAGGGGCTAAACCATTAGTTCTGGAGCCAAAGTTTCTTGTTTTAAGTCCAAGAGGTGCTCATTGCCCTTCTGGGCCGAAAGAAATCGGTATGTGGGTTGGGAGCTCTTTGAGATTAGCTGTTTAGACCAAGACCTAAATCTGCTTCCAAAATAATTTTTTGAATGTAAACCTTCACCTTCTTAAAGGTTATGTCAGTGGAAGAGTTGGGAAATAAATGAGTTAACCCTACTCACAATATGCCCGGAGAAATGGAGATGCCCTCAGTGGAAGACTTTACCAGATGTCTGCCTGTGAAGTCCACCTGGAGGAGGAGGAGGGCCCTGGACCAAGAAGGAGAAGAATTGGAAGTACTTCCAAGCTTTCTCAGCCTCGCCACCATTGCTAGGCATTTTTATCTTTTGAGGGGGTGTCATTCGATTCCAAATCCAACAACAACAACAAAGAATAAAGTCTCTCAGAATAGCGAGAAACAAGGCAGGAGACCCATCAGTTCCCCATCACTGTCCTCCTGAAGACAGTATGCCAGTGTGATGGATCCTTCTCTGTACGTGACAAATGATACAGGACCAGGCACTCTTATGTGCTGCTTTCCACCTAAGGAGAGAAATAAATGGTCGCTGTGCAGTGCAAAATGGGGGCTCCGGATTCATCGTGACAATTGCAAACTTCCAAAGCCCACAGTAACCATGAGAGTGCTGCTAATTAGAAGCAAGGCAGTAAACAAATTAGTAAGTACATTAGTAAATGAAGGATACCCCAGGGGCTCCAAAGAGTTAATTTGCTTCCAAAAGATGAGCAACTTATCCATACCCACTGGTGAAATCAAGCCTGTTATTAGAACCACTTAGTACTAACCCTGCAACTTAGCATCATGGGATCATGGATCTAGAGGGGGAAGGGGTCTCAGAGATCGTCGAGGCATCCTCCCCGCCCAGTTCCATAGATGAAGAAATGAATGCCCCTAGAAATCCAGTGATTTTCTCAAGGTGACGCAGTAAGTGGCCAAGACAGCAGCCTCTGATCCCAAGTGATATAAAGAAAAACTGCCTAACAAGAGTTTAGAGCAATTGGAAACAATTGAAAGGAGCTGCTTCAGAGGATAGAAGACCCCTCTTCATATTTCTTCAGGAGTAGCCTCCAAGACACTTGCTGAGGATGTTTGAGGTATAGAGGGATGGTATGACTTCTGAGACTCCTAAAACCAGGAGTCTGTGGTGGTGTTATCTCACCAATGTGACTATCTCAAAATGAACATTTCTGCACAGCATGGAGGGCAGCTAGGTGTTCAGTGGATAGAGTGCTCGGTTTGGAGTCAAGGAATACCCGAGTTCAAATCCAGCCTCATATATGTACTAGATGTGTGACTCTAGGTAAGTCACTTAACTCTGTGTACCTCAGTTTCCTCATTTGTAAAATGAACTGGAAAAGGAAATGGCAAACCACTCCAGTCACTCTGCCAAGAAAACCCCAAACAGGGTCACAAAGAGTCGGACATGACTCAACAACAACACCATAGGGAAGGGAGGGAATAAGCTTTTAAAGAGAGCCTACCGTGTGCTAGACACCAATGTTATGGGCTTTTGCAATTATTATCTCAATTGATTTTTACAACAGCCCTGAGAAACAGATGCTCTTATACTCACTTTACAGTTGAAGAAACTGAGGCAATCAGAGATTGTTTGGGGTTACACAACAACTCTGAGAGACAGATGCTGTTATACTCATTTTGCAGTTGAGGAAACTGAGACAATCAGAGATCGTTTGAGATCACACAACAATCCTGAGAGACAGATGCTGTCATACTCATTTTGTAGTTGAGGAAACTGAGGCAATCAGAGATTGTTTGGGATCACACAACAATCCTGAGAGACAGATGCTGTTATACTCACTTTACAGTTGAGGAAACTGAGGCAATCAGAAATTGCTTGGGGTTACCCAACAACTCTGAGAGACAGATGCTGTCATACTCATTTTGCAGATGAGGAAACTGAGGCAATCAGAGATTGCTTGGGGTCACACAGCTAACAAGTGTTTAAATTCAGGTCTTCCAGATTTCAGGCCCTAAGCCACCAGCTTCCTCCTAAGACAAGGACCAGTTCTCGATACCTCTTCTTGTCTAGTGCGGTACACTAATTATAGTGTTAAATGTGACTGTCTTTGCTCCATTCAGTTTCAGAGGATGATAAAATAGCAGTGTCCCTAATTTATAGACAAGAGAAACTGAGACATAGAGAACCACCCCAAGCCCTCTATAAGTTTTTCTACCTCCAGGTTTCGTGGAGCCTTTCCTGATGTCCCTTCCACTCTCCATCCTGTAATTACTGTATCTATTACATATAGACTTATCTTTCAATTGAATATCAGCTTTTATTTTTGGAATCCAGGACTGTTTCTTTTTTATCTTTTTGTCCTCAACTCCCAGGAGAGTATCTGGGGTATAGAAAGTGTTCAATTTGCTTGTTGGCCTGCTAACTTCATTTATTTATTCATTAGTTCATTCAATGCTAATGTTGTCCATATTGATACATTCATATCATTTCCTGAACTTGGGGATGGATGTCATCTGGGCCGGAATGGTAGAACCCAAATGAAAAAACTTAGAAAGGATGCAATTCCCAAAGAGGAATTTCAAGTTACAGCTGCCACAGGGTAGCAATAACATTTGTACTCTTCTTATTCACAACAGCTGACCAACAGGTTTTGGGCAAACATATCACAAAGATGCTTGAGCATGATATGGGCTGGTCCTGAATCGGATGTACTCCTGCTGGCAACTGTGGGTCCGTGGCCAAATACAGAAAACCTGAAACCATCGACACATGGTCATCTCTGCCATTATGGGGCTGAAAGACCCACCTTCTGTAAGAGACCTTAACCAGTTTCTCCCAATGGCTAGTGCCTTCACCTCTGATATTACCTTTCATCTACCTAGAATATTTCACACATATATAGTCATTTATTTGTCTTCTCCCCTATTCGAATGGGAACTTTTTGAAAGGCAGGGACTATTTTTGACCTTTCTTTGTACCCTTAGAACTTAGTACATTATGGCAAGCCATAACCGATGTTTTTTGATTGATTCATTGAAAGGCACACTCCATGAGGTAGAGCAGGAGTGATATGGTCAGAAAAATAAATATTTCTGTTCTTCTAGGGGATGCAGTGATTAGAACAGTGGGCTTGGAGTCAGAAGACCAGAGTTCAAAACTGATCTCAGACTCTTACAAAGCTGTGTGATCCTGGGCAAGTCACAACCCTATTGGTCTCAGTTTCCTCATCTGTAAAATGAACTAGAGAGGGAAATGGCAAACCACTTCAATGTCTTTACTAAGAAAACTCTAAATGGGCTCACAAAGACTTGGACATGACTGAAACAACTGAACAACAACATTCTCCAGCCCTTCCTGAGTTCCACTCCTTTCAAGAAAAATAAATACTGAGTTATAAGATTGAAAGGGATCTTGACCCCTGCGTCCTCTGCATCCCTTTCTGTAAAAAGGAGTATTTATCTTCTTTATTAGTCAATCAATGAAATAATTAAGTTCTTGCTACTTACAGCCTTTTGGGGGATCTATTTGGGGTATAATCCATTTGAGGAAAAGAAAATGTGTAAAAAGGAAGAAGTAAGAAAAATGACAGGTATCCAATGAAAGGCAACTCTTTCAGAAATGGTTTAAAATTTGAAGTCAGATAGGTCCTGAGTTAGAAGTTCTTCTCTGTCCCTGATCTAATCAAATTGCTTAAACTCCTTGGGCCTCAGTTTCCTCACCTGTACAATGATGAATGCAATACTATTGGCACTCTTTGCTTCAGAGGGTTGTTGTGAGGAAATTGGCAATGGATGGGGTGACAAAGATGGAGTGTTAGGTTGGGAATCCCATTTAAAATCTCATCTTTAATACCCGAGCTCTGGGATTATAGACAAATCCATTCACCGCTCCATGCCCCGGTGCCTTTATTTGTAAAATGGTGATCATAATAACTGTAGAACCTACCTTCAAGGGTTTTGAAGCTCACAAGAGGAAAATGGAGGTGAATGGTTTGGCAAACTTTAAAGCTCTGTATAAACGTCAGTTATTCGATCTTAAAACACTGTGTAAATATGGGTTTTTTATTATGGGATTAAATGAAATAATACATGTAAAGCACTTTACAAACTTGCATAGATCTGAGGAGAAGGCTCCTCAAAGGGCAGCTAGCCCAATCCCTTCATTTTACAGATGAGGAAACTGAGGTCTAGGAACAAGAATTGACATAGATCATTCAGGTCATGAGCATTCTAGGTGGGATTTGAATCCAGGTCCTCAAAGAAAGGTTTTATTATTATTAAATTTAAAATTATTAAAAATAATTCATATTGGAGCATATTGAGGAATACTTAATTATTTGAATTCTGGCAAACTGAACTGTAGAAAGATGTCGACTTGGGCTTCATAATTATGAGTCTCATTTTCTCTGAATTTAGCAGTATAATAACAGGGGAGGAGGGTTCTTTTCCCCACTCTCTGTTTTCCTCTCTCCTCCTCACTCCTACCCTTTCCATTGCTATCTGGCTATACCACATGCACCTGGATTGGGGGTTTACCTGGCATTGCACATTGCCAGCCTCATAAATGATGATGCTTCTGATTTTTTATCCCGATTAAGGATATGCATATACTCTGCCCCAATGAAAGAGGCAGCCAGTCTTGTCACAGAGCCTTTGGAGTCTATGACTGCATTGAGAGGCAGTCGACATACCTAGACAGACTCCGACAGATTGAATTCGTCTTTTGGCCCTACTGGAACAACTTCTCCATAAGGTCATCTGTTATCCATCCAATGTGTTTCTTGTGCCCTTCTATTTACATGCTTTCTCCCCCATTAGAATTCTCCCTGAGGGTAGGAATGGTCTTTGCCCTTTTTTTTGTATTTTCAGAACTTAATACAAAGCCTGGCATTCAGCAGGTACTTAATAAATGCTCATTTACTATTGATCAACTGACACTGAAATGTCCCATTATTTTGCTACTTTTTCCCCCTAGGTGAAGTTTCTGGGTTCATTTTATCTATATTACTTTTATGAAGATCAATTTTTTTCTTGAAAGACTAAAATGTTCCCTTCCCCTCTCCCCAGCCTCCCTTTTGCCCAAGATAGTCATTTTCTTTTAGCTAAACTTTTCTGACTTTCATATTTTATAAATCCCTTTTTTTTTGGCATTTAGTATAAAAGTCTGGAGCTATGACATGAAAGCTGACTGATCCAGAGATGATTTGTGTTCAAGATGTTTTCCAGGCCAAAGGAGTATTATTTTCATTCTGTTACTTGGCCCTATTATTTGCTTTTGAATGGCATTTTCCCAGACTTAAAATAGTGTTGAGAGATAGAAATACACTATTGTTTTATTTACATACTTTTTATTGCTGTTATCACTCTGGTTGCTTTTACTGTTATTAAAAATCCTTACTGATAAATGGATAATGTAGTAATGACAGCAGGCTTCAGATGAGGCTAGCTGTGCCACCAGAATGCCGGAACTGGCTCGATAGAAAAGATCTGAGCCTCTAGTACGGACACGTATTAGTGGTGGGTCCCTGGAGAAGGCTCTCTATGCCTCTGTGTCCTCATCTGTAAAATGGGGATAATAATAGCTCTTACATCTTAGTGAGTTTTGTGGGGATTGAACAAGGTGCAAAACTTAGAATGCTCTATACATGTGAGTTACTATCATCACTAGCTAGGGGCTGCTAACTGGCTCAAGTGGATAGAACACTGGGCTTGGACTCAGGAAGACTCATGTTCATGAGTTCAAATCCAGCTCTGGACACTAAGTGACCATGGGCAAGTCACTTAACCCTGATTGCCTCAGTTCCTTATCTGTCAAATGAGCTAGAGAAGGAAATGGTAAACCATTCTAGTATCTTTGCTAAGAAGATTCCAGATGGGGTCATGGATGGGGTTCCCTAAATGGGGACATGACTGAAATGACTCAAAAGCAATCATCACCATTATCTTTATTCTACTTTATTAGAGGAAAATGTGACATTTAGAGTTCCCCAAACTGATAAAATCACAATGTAATATGCCTGCTTCCCAATAGCTACAATTTATAGAATGCTCCAAGGTTTATAAGTACTATGTATATATGTCATATATATTTACATATGTTATCTCTTTTAACCCTTCTAATAACTCTATAAGATCAGGGCTATTGGAATCCCTAATATATAGATTGATGAAGCTTTAGTTCAGTTAGCCAGTCAATAAACATTTATTAGGTACCTCCTATATGCCAATACTAGGCTAAGTCCTAGGGATAAAAAGAAAAGTAAAAATTCCTGCTTTAAGGAAGGAGCTCACAGTCTAATAGGCAAGACAACATATAAACATTTATGTACAGGTGAACTATATATGGGACAAATTGGAAATTATCGATAGAGGGAAGGCACTCAAATTTACTGAGATAGGAATAGGCTTCCTGAAGGAAGAAAGATTTTGGGTGATTTTGAAGAAACTGGAAAGATTCCAGGAAAGCCAGGAAGCAGGGATGAGAAAGAACGCTTTGGAGATAGCCAGTAAAAATGCCCCAAATCAGGATTTAGGATACCTTGTTTGAGCAACATCAGAAGGTCAATGTCAGTGGGCAAAAGTATGCAGGAGATAAGAAGGTCTAAGAAGACTGGAAAGATATGTGTGTGTGTGTGTGTGTGTGTGTGTGTGTGTGTGTGTGTGTGTGTGTGTGTGTAGTAGGTTATAAGGGATTTGAATGCCAAAAAGAAGATTTTCTATTTCATTCTGGAGGCAATAGGGAGCCAATGGAGTTTATTGAGTGATAGAAAGGCAAGAACAGGCTAGAGAGTCGACATGCTTTAGGATGACCACTTTGACAAATGAGTAAAGCCTGGATTGGATTGGGGAGAGACTTGAGGCAGGTAGACTACAAAGAGGCTATTACAACAATCAAGGCATGAAGTTTTGAGGGTATGTACCAATGGGGTAAGAGTTTCAGAGGAGATAAAGTATCTGAGAGATATTTTGAAGGAAAATCAACAAGCCTTAGCCACAGGTTGGATATAGAGTGGTGGTAAGAGAGAGTGAGGAATTTGGGGTGATACCTAGTTTTGGAAACTTTTTCCCACAATTTTTCACAAATTGGTTTTTTATTAGGTTCAAGAACAGTCTATTAACAATTGATGAATAGATATAAAATATAACAAAATATAATTATAATTATATAAATAAAATAACTAATATTAAATAATAATATAATATAATTAATAAAAGAGTTTATAGAGTCAAAGATCAAACTGATTAATAAGGGGGAAGAGGGAAGAAAGGTCATGATGTCCTCAATAGTAAAATGGAAGTTAAAAGTGAGGTACTACTTCAAACCTGTTACCTTGGCTAATATAACAGAAAAGAAAAATGACAAATGTTGGGCAGGATATGGGAAAATTAGGACATTAACGCACTGTTAGTTGGAATTGTGAACCAATCCCACCATTCTGGAGAGCAATTTGGAACTGTGCCCAAAGGGATGTAAAATTTTATACCTTCTGACCCAACAATGCCACTACTACGTCTGTATCCCAAAGAGAACAAACCCCCCCAAATAACAAAAAATGGAAAGGAATTATATATGCAAAAATATTTATAGTGGTTCTTTTAGTAGTAGCAAAGTATTAGAGATGGAGGAGATGCCCATCAATTGAGGAGTGACTGCACAAATTTTGGTATATAATTTTGATGGGAAAATAATGTGCTATAAGAAATGATGGATATGATGGTTCCAGAAAAAAAAAACAACAACTGGAAATGACTTACATTAACTGATACAAAGGGAAATGAGCAGAACCAGGAGAACATTGTATATTTTAATGGCAATACTATGTGAGTATTGCCTCTGTGAGTGACAGCTATTTTCAGCAATAGAGTGATCTAAGACAGTTCTGAAGGGCTCGGGATGAAAAATGCTATCTACCTCCAGAAAAAAGAAAAGATGGAATTTGAAAGCAGATCAAAGTATAATTTCTTAACTTTATTTTTCTTATGTTTGTTTAAGGTCTGATTATTTTTCATATTATTAATAGGGAAATAGGTTCTGTATGACTGTATAAATACAATCTACATGAAATTGCTTTCCTCCTCAACAAGGGAGGAAGAGAATTTGGAGTTCAAAATTTAAAAAATGTATATGTTAAAAATTTTAACTATATTTGTAAAAATAGAAAATAACAAAATATTATTTAAAAAGGGATGTTAAAAAGAAGTGAGGATTTAGAAAAATGTGCATATGGCTATACAGCAAGTAAACCTCTGAGTTGAAACTTGGATCTAGGTTTTCCTGATTACAAATTCAAGAACTTATCTGCTAGCTCATGCTCTCTCAAAAATATATTATCAGGGAAATGTGCAACGGCCATGGGTGGGGGGAGTGCGGGGGGTGAAGGGGAAAGGAGGAGCATGAATCATGTAACCATGTTAAAAACAAATACTAATAAATGTTTGGGAAAAATAAATAAAATTAAAAAAACCAATAAAACAATAAAAAAAAAAATATATATATATTATCAGGGAAGCAGCTAAATGGCTTAGTAGAGTAAGAACTAGACACAGAGACAAGAGGTCCTGGGTTCAAATTTGGCCTCTGATACTTCCTAGCTCTGTGACCTGGTCAAATCATTTAATGTCCATTGCCTAGGTCTTACTGATCTTCTATCTTGGAAGCAATACACAGTATTGATTATAAGACTGAAGGTAGGGGTTTTAAAAGAATATCTCTCTATATGTAGGTATTATTTTTAAGCCCTTAATATATAGTATTTACTATACATTAATATACAATACAAAGAATTTAATATATTAATATATAATAAAATGTATAATATTTAAACCCCATATATTATCAAGAATAACACATGTAAATAATTTTACACTTAATATAAATAATAGCAAAAGCTTGCATTTATGTAACATTGTAATGCTTACAAAGTACTTTACACATGATATTTTATGTAATGCTCATAACAATCCTGTAAGGTAGTGTTGTTATCTCCATTTTACAGATGAGGAAACTGATTCTTAAAAAAAAAAAGTTAAGGGACTTGTCCAGGGTTATGTAATTAGTAAGTTTCTAAGGTGGGATTTGGACTCTGGTCTTCCTGGCACTGAGTCTAGCTCTCTTACCCCCTGTACCAGAGATGCTTCTCTAGGTGCATATTTTGGGACTGTTTCCAAATGCCATCATTTGAATCCATTGTTTCCTTTTCCTTTTTAGCTTCTGCATCTAGCTTCACATTCTCTTCAGCCTTAGTGCTGTGTCATGTCATATTCATAAATGCAGATACTTCCCCTCCTGCATTCCTCTAGTATGGCCATAAATTGTAGGCTCCAATGATGAAACACCACCTTTGTTAGAAACAAATATGGGCGACGGGGAGCCAGCCCAAGGAAAGGAGACAAACAGGTGGCTTCTACATTTGGTGATGATTTTATGAATCAGCCTGGGTACCTTTTCCCTCTCCTAATTTAAGTGCAAGACAGATCCACCCGGTCCACCGATAACTTATGTGGGCGCCTGCTCGGGTCCTCGCCACGTAGGCATTGGAGATCATACATGTGAATCATGGCATTTATGTTGCCTGAGGCACTGGCACACACACGGAGGAGCAGGCTAGACCCAGCTGATTAAGCTGTAGCATAAAACAACACCTCAGTAGTCAAGAGCGTGACAGCCCAAGATGGTTTATTGGACCAAGGAGTATAACATTATAATTTACTTCTCTAATACATGTCATGTTCTCTCTTATTGTTTCCCCTTATGGAGTGAAATATGTAGTTAGGAGATGGCTGTACGAGCTCTGTGTTTGTGCCCCTCCAAAATTAGAAGGTAACAAACTGTCTTTATTATCCAGTGCATTTGGTAGCCTGGTCACAAATCACGGGCACCGCTGCAGGTGAGCAGAGAGGGCTTTCCAGGAGTGAAGGCAAACACAGTCTCTGCCTGAAGCTTTTCTTTTTCTTCTTCTTTTTTTTTTTTAATTCTTTGAACTACAGTGAAGCAAGACGAAATGATGCTACTTCCCAGCCCTTCCTTCTCTATTGTACGTTCCCAACCTTGATGTCTTTGCTCATTGACAGGAGTGCAGGATTTATCCCGTCTGGCTGGATGCAAATAGCGAAAGATCTAATTTTTCCTCCCCTTCCCCCAAACACAACAATAGATGCCACACAGAGTTTGTGCAGGAGGTGACTTTTCTTTTAAAACTGGAATCCCGTGGCTGCTTTCCAGCTCCGAGCTGCTCTGGTCACAGACAATTTGGAAAGAATGGCTTGCTTGTTTGTCAAGCAAACATGTGTAATCTGATGAAATTATTAATGTCATAGTGTTAACTCGCTTCTCATAAATACAGTTAACAGTGCTGACATCGCGATTATGCTCAAATGTTCCGGCCCCTTGCTCCTTCGCTCGATCTGTCAGTCCAGTCTGGGGGAGACAAATTGTGGTGGGCACATGACAATGTACAAAAGAGACATAAAACTCTTCTGATTAAACCTTGATGAAAGATTAAATGGTTCTGAATGCTTGCCAGATTCCTAGGACATGACATTTTTAACCAGTGGTAATAAAAAGTGTTACTCACGGAAAGCTTAAAAAAATGAACATAAAAAGATATTTGTGTCAATAATAGAAATACACATATGTGTATATTTACTTGTTTACACATGTTCGGAACATCAGAGATATATTTCCAGCTGAAAGGCAGCCTAGAAGTTATCTAATAGTCCAACCTTCTCATTGTCCAGATGAAGAAGACGTGGAGGGCATGAAAAGCAGGATTTGAATTCTGGCCCTCTGATTCTGAATCCGATGTCTTTTCTTTCTATGATCCTCTCTTAAACAGACTTTAATCTCCTTAAGGGAAGGTATTATCTATTTGTTCTTACTGCATTCTTAAGAGTGGAGGAATTGCCTTGTCCATGGTAGACAAGTAATAAACACTTGTTGAAAGAAATTGAATTCACGTGAACATTAAATTATGAGTAAATAATAAATTTGCAAGTAAATTTTATAAGTAAATAATTTTACAAGTAAATGATCATTATAAATATGTAATAATAATCATATTTATAAGTAAATAATTCTTCATAAATTTCTTCTCATTCTCCATCCCTACTTCTACATTGTATTTAATTCATACTTTGAATTTATTTATATCCACGTTATACAGTATATGTGCTTCTTTTTTTTTAAACCCTTATCTTCTGTCTTAAAATCAATACTCTGTATTAGTTCTAAGGCAGAAGAGCAGTAAGGGCCAGGCAATTGGGGGGTTAAGTGACTTGCCCAGGGAAGCATAGCTAGGAAGTGTTTGAGGCCAGATTTGAACTCAGAACATCCCATCTCTGGGCCTGGTTCTCAATACACTGAGCCACCCAGCTGCCCCCTGAGAATATAATGCTTCTTGAGGATGGGAGCTAGTTCCAGTTTGGTCTATCACAGTTCTTTATACATAATAGATGTCAAATAAAACAGAATTCAATGAGATTCATTCAGCAAGCATTCATTAAATGCTTCCTATATGCCTAGAACCATGTTGAGCCCTGGGAACACAATGACAAATAGAAAAGAACTGAATAGGATGTATTTTGAAGAGAGAGGCACAGGGATGTATGGGGATGTTATGGATAGAGAAAACGAAAATTAGGAAAGAAAATGCTTTTTTTCTTGGAAAGTCAAACTCTCTACCCAAGGCAGAAGAATGTCTCGTTCCTTTGGCCAGCTTCATTTTGCTGTGTGTGTTTTTTTTCTCATCAGTAGATGGTTTGTTATACAAATATTGCCATTTTGTATTGAGCATCCTTTAATTTTGCATCCACCTCGGTTCTTGCCAAACTCTTAACTGTCAGCCAGCCTCGCGCTGCCCAAAGCCGAATGAACATCAGGCCTCCAGCTTTCTTGCTTACATTCTTCAATGCAGTTAGCGTTTTCTTCATTCTTAGATCCCAGGCGGCGCATTGTCACCCACTTGTAAATAGCCCAATTCAAGAACCTCTTACCAGCCTATCTCTCTCTGCCTCCCAAGCTCAAGAGACCATTGTCTGACCTTTCTCCGCCATGAGATCAGAGGACTGGAAAACCAGTCTATTCCATGCAGGGAGAAACATCCCGACCCCTGCTTCCAGACCCCATCCCCACACCTAAAAAAAGGCAAAATGCCATCCTTTGACTAGTCCTCATTAAATATTTAGTCGAGATGAGAAACAATATATAGAAACATGAATATATAATTATTTTCACAAGGAAAGTTTATGTTCAATGGGAAAGTTTCATCTTTTAAAAGTCCCTTACTTTGCAATGTTCTACTTTTGTCCATAGAATACATGCATCTATTAAATGTGAAAGGAAATGGGGAGCTGAGATGTGGTAAACCTGGCAACTAAGACCTTACTGTTGACTTATTCAGAGCAGATAAATTGAAATAATAAAGAAAGCTGGCAGCTTCCAACAGACTCTGTTATTGCTTAAACCTTTGTTGCAAATTCAAAAGGAATGCATACTTGGAATCTGGGTCCCTTTGTCCTTTTTTCTTTCTTTTTTTTTTTTTACCATATATGTTTAAGTACTATATGGGGGCACAAACACCCCCCTCCCTATAAATGCAACACATATAGTATGTATAGACATTTACATGCTTCTATATAAGCACATATGGGAAATGACAAAAACGTCCTTGAAAGCTGGATTTCAATTAATTTGAAGAGAACAGTTTTTTTTTAAACAACTTCAAACTGGAAGGAGACCCTACATTCTTCCCTCCCCCCATCCCCTCTGACATGCCTCACTATTATAGGGTTAAAAATGCTTTTGTTGTTTTCTTCCCTCCTGAAACTTTGTGTTCCACTTATTTCTCAGCCAGGGAATAAATCTGAGCTTGTTGGTAGCTCCTTTGCTCTCTTTCCAATGAACAGATTCATTAAGTTCATCTCTAATCTAAAAATCTGTCTTCCTAAACTCAATAAGCACGAAGAATTTCTTCCCTTGTATGGGAATTCTAAGGGTTTTTTTTTTCCTCAACAGCTTGAATTCCTGTATTCTGATTAAGATAGATGAAGTATTTGCATCCTATCCATATTCATAATCCTCTTTTAGAGAGTCAACCTAAAATACCACGTTTGTTGCCCAAGCACACACTGGCAATGTCTGGATGGAGAAGGACTCGACCCCTTTCAGATGCAGGAGAAGAGGTGGTCACTAGGTGAATTCATGTTGTTCAAGAGACCGCCGTGATCATTGTTTCCTTTGTGGGGTGACAGAAACTGTAATTAATGATTTCTGCCTTTTCTCCTAAGGAGAATAAGAGAGATGTGGAGTTGACAGACATTTTATTAATAGTTTCTGCCAACTTGCCATACATAAAAGGTTTTTATTGGTGGCATTGCCATTTGAGAAAAAAAGATTCCTTTTTGATGAAACGTTCAAGATGGTTGTTTTATGGATGAAAAATGAAGGCAATCTGTCTGCCGCCATAGAAAGTTTGGGCTTCCATAATAAAATTAAAACTCAGCTGACAGTTCTCATTGTGTTATTTAACCATCTGCCTCCTGCTGGTCTAATCAATAATGGCATTATGGTGTCCCTTTTACCTACTCCTTCTCTATTTAACCAGAAGACCTGTCAATAGCGGGGCTCATGGCTGATTTGCTAGGGAGATTGATGATTGACAGCGGTGGTGGGGTGCAGTTGGGAGCTGTTGGGTGGCTTTCATACAGGGGAGCCCACAGGGAGTATCTTAAGGGTCATGTTTCAGGAATCCACCCTTCTGTTTCCATTAACAATGGGGGCTGCACATCACCTACCTTCCGCTGCTTGCAGCCTTGAAAATTGACTCTGAAAGGAACAATGGGGAACGCACGCCAAATGACAAGTTCTGTTCACGTCAGGTGCGATTTTCCAAAATGCAGAGCTCTGAATAAGCATCTGCATTTTGCTTGCTTAGCAGTTAACAGAAACCGCATCTTCCAGATTGTTTTCTTGACATCTGCAGAGGAGATCCAAAGTTTATCTGGAGTTCCCCCTCCTGTTCCTCGCCACGTACAATGAGACACTACTTCCCACAAGTTTTGCTTCATGGGGGATGTGTTGATTAAATGGTTTCTGTTGATCAATTAAGGGGGGAAAACACTTTGCCCCATGGGTTCACAAGAAAGCAATCCGGGACACTTTGACCGCAGCTAGCTTAATCCTCCACTGCCAAAGGGGTGAGAAAAAGAGGGATATTCAATATTTTCTTAGGTCCCCAGATTTCGTTGCCTTCTAGATAGAACCTAATTAGGATCACAAAACTTTGGGGGCTCAAGAATCCCAAAGCCTATTGACGGGCTTGACAAATCCACTGGCCTCAGTTCATTTACAACCGCTATCATTGTCAATTTTTTCCCTGAAAAAGAACTCTACATTTGTCCATTTATTTCCCACACTTCCATTTTTTAAAGTCTTAAGAATCCCTCATTTGAGGGAGAAAGGGGGGCAGCTGGAAATGTACGACTGGCACATTGATCATCCGGCAGTCATTCCTTTTCTCTGGGAATTTTTATATAAGCTCCCTTATTGGGAATATGCTAATGACATCCGCCATGATTACTGATTTTCTTTGAATCGTTATTCCTCTGTGGGCAAAGCAATCAGAAAGGGAGAACAGGAGATTTACTTCTTGCTTGTGTGCCTTCTTCAACCATCTGCTCCATCCCGAGCCATTTTAATAAGATCTGCACTTTTCAGATTCTTTGCTCTGTCATTCTCAGGCATTTTAAAGCTTAAAAAGGAGTTAATAGTTATCTATCTGTGTCACAAATGTGGAGCTGTGATGCATTCTAAGCACCAACTCAGCCAACCCAGGGTTTACACGGACAGATTAATTTTATTAAAGTAAAAAAAAAAGAAATTATAATGGGGCTTAACAGCTTCATTCTTTGGACTGTGTCATTTCAAGATGCCTTGGTTATTAAGGGCCCTGAGCACCGAAGTTGCAAAAAAGAAGAAGAAGAAAGAACTGATTTCTTAAAGAAAAGTCTTTCGAAAAAAAATAATTGTCATTCTCTCTCCTCACAAAGGGAAAATAATACCGTAGGAGAGGAAAAATTGGTGAAAAGGCAATGATGATTTTACACATTCAAAAAGCAGGTTGGTAGAGCCTCAATATGACTGAACCGGGAGTGAGGAAAGCCATATTCTCAGTCAAGTTATATCAGTGACTGCCTGGGTAATCATGCTGGGGCTTAGTTTCCCCAAAGAGCAAACTGAGGAGAGGGTTGGTTCAGTGGACTCCGATGCTTTCTTATACTAGCATTGCACAGTGCTTTGATTCTAATATTTATTTCATAAATGGGAAAAGTTGTTTTGAGTATGCATTCACTATGTGACCCTGGGCAAGTCATTTGACTTTTCTGAGTCTCAGATACCTCATTGTGAAAATGAGTGGTACCTATGGAACGCATGTCAAAGGGTTGTTCAGTCTGTCAACAACCAGTTTTTTTTTTTAGATAAACGATAAATGCTAAAAGCTGTAAAGACTGTATTAAGCAATAGGGAACACGAAGACAAAAATGAAAACAGCCTCTGCCCACAAGCAGTAAAATAAGTATTCATACAAATACATATAATATATTAAAATGAAACACAAGGCAATTTCTAGGGGAAGATTAGCTGAAGACATCGGGAAAGGCTTCAGGTAAGAGATGGTGTTTGACTTGACCTGTCAAGAAAGCCGAGGATCCTAAGAGGAACTGGTGAAGAAGGGGCACATCTCAGACTTGGGGTGCAGTCAAAGTTAAGGTATGGAGATGAGAGATGGACTATCCTGTGTGCAGAATAGCAAGATGGGATGCTATGTGCAATACTTCCTGCAAAAATATAAGCGTGATGTAATTTCACATCTTATTGCTACTATTCTCTCTTTTTTAAATATAGATATAAGTTTTTAATAATTGGGGACATTTTGAGGACATTTGATCTATGTTCTCTCACTCCCTCCTTCTTTTCTTCCTCCCCAAGACAGCAGGAAATGGGATATAGATTATACAGGGGCTATCATGTAATACATATTTCCATGTTTGTCAGGTTGTGAAAGAAGACACATATTGCTTATAAAAGAAAAAAAATTATGTAGGAAATAAAGTGAAAATGGTATGCTTCAATCTGCATTCAGACTGAATCCAGATCTTCTATGACAGTGGACAGTTTTTTTCAATCGAGTCCCTTGGAGTTGTCTTTGATCTTTGAATTACTAATAATAGTCAAGTCATTCACAGTTGATTATCATACATTATAATTTTTTTTATAATTCTTACTTTCTGTCTTAGCAACACATCTAAGACTGAAGGGCAAAGTCTGGGCAAATGGGGTTAAGTGACTTGCCCAAGGTCACACACGTAGGTAGTATCAGAGGTCAAATTTGAATCCAGGTCCTCTGGACTCTTACCCTCTGTGCCACCTAGTTACCCGGAGCATCATATATTATTTTTGTTGCTATGTATAATGTTCTTTTAGTTTTGCTCACCTCTCTTTGTATCACCTCATATATGTCTTTCAGAATTTTTTCTGATCTTTCTATTCATCTTTTCTTATGGCACATATTGTTATTATTTTCATTATATTTCATGTATCCTAAACTGTAATGGCTTGCTTCAGGAGAGGAAAACACAGTCTTCTGAGCACAGTGCTGAGAAATGATAACTCTCCTAAACTTTAAAAATGGGACACTATGTTTTATTCTCATTTATATAGAAAGGGCAGAACTAAAAAAAAATGTTGCTGATTGATTGAAGCCACTCTTCTACTTCCATGAGAAAAAATCAGCAAGATTCTGACACTGCCAGGAAGGCAGAGATAACTTAATATGCAGAGAAGGCAGTTAGAGAGAGCTTGCAAAACTGGGAGCTATTTGGCCACTAAACATTCTGAAAACATAGAAGAGCCATCAGTTGGTAATGGTGACCCTCTATAGTATTTGTCTCATTTAAATGAAAAACATTCATCATCATTATCAAAATGTTTCAAGAAATGGCATGATCTTGGCACTTCTACCCCAAACTTTCTTTTCCCCTCCTTAACTATTCACTACATTATGTTTACATGATCATACCTCTAGAGAGATGACTTATTAAGCACTTACTATGTGCTAGACTTTCCCAAATATGCCCTCTGATGATTGTGTCCAGTTTTTGCTTGTACTTAATTGTTTGCATGTTGTCTCCCCCATTAAAGGTTTAGATAAGTGGCATGGTGATGGATCCTAATTTAGTTCCAATCCTAATTTAGATACTTAACTGGCTGTGTGTCCTTGGGTAAATCACTTACATGCCTCAGGTTCCTCCTCTGTAGAATGAGATAGAGAAGGAAATGACAAACTACTTCAGTATCTTTGCCAAAAAAAATCATAAATGGGATCATGAAGAGTCAGATACAACTAAAATGATTGACCAAATCTCCCATTAGATTAAGAACTCCTAGAGAATGGGGCCTTCTTCTGCCTATCTTTCTAACCTGAACCCAGATCCTAATCCTAACCAGCACTTAGCAGAGTACCTATAACAGAGTATATGCTTAATAAATACTTATTGACTGTTAAGTACTAAGGATATAATATAAGTTAGCAAGATAATCTCTATTCTCGTGGAGTTTATTTTTCAGTGGGAGAAGAGAACTCCTTAAGGGGAGCTAGACATAATAATATTCAAAAAGTGATCCTAGAGATCATTTGGTCCAAACCCTACCTTTTATAAATGAGGAAGTTAATGCCCAAAGAGGTGAAGGTACATGAGCTTAATTATAGAGGTAGCAAGGGGTAGAATTTAGATTTGAATTCAGGTCCATTGTCTACAAAATCAACATGCTTTTCAATTTACTATCCTGGCTATTCATTCACTAACTTTTACCTGAATGAGTTGTCCAGATGTTTTTTGTTTGCTTGTTTGTTTGTTGTTTTTTTTTACAAACTGGGCTGTCAGGATCTTTTTCAGTGGAGCAAAATCTCTGGCAAGGTTGACCAAGGATAAATTGTAATCTTGCTAACAAAGAACCAGCCTAGCTCCTTTTGGAAAGCCCCATCATTCAAGAGCTGATTACCAAGCGAATAATTTTCTCAGCCATAGCAATTTATGGAGACGGGGAGGCGAATAATGTAGAGAGGGGAAAAGAAGAAAAACTATGGCTCCAGACTCAAGAGGACTTGGATACAAATCCTGTCTTGGATGTTCACTAACTCTGAGGCTTTGGGGTAAGTTCCTTAAATTTTTTTCACTTTCCCCATCTATAAAAATGAGGGAATAGAGCAGACAGCTTCTGAAGTCCCATACAGCTCTAGGATATTGGTTTCAGTGTCTACTCAATTATATAATAGGTGTGATATTCGAGTCAGTGAAAGGAGTTTCTTCAAAGCTCACATTGATGGAAACTGTAAGCTCTTTGAAGGCAGAGGCTATTTTGTTTCTATATCCCCAATGCCTCGGACTAGCAACGCGTCTGACACATAGTAAACAATACGATTTATACTTGTTAAAATGATTGGAATGGAAGATTTTAGGTAGAGAAGACAAATATAGTATATGAGATTAGAAAGGGAGAGGAAGTTCGAGCTGCTTAGATTTTCAGGGAATCATTTGGAGAGGACCAAACCCTCTTCTAGCAAATCTTGGCAACCTGACAAGTGGTTCACACCTAGTCTGAAAGATCTCTCCCCACCTCATTTGTGTGTCAAACTGCTAGCTTACGCTGTAAGTGACCACTGAGCCTTCTGGCACTTGTGCCTCATTATTTGGCAGGCTTTCTCTGGCAGCCATGGCTGATGGGAGTTCTTGGTTCTCTTGGATAATGCAGACTTCTTACAAACAAGATAGCAAAGCCAGGACCTAAATAGCAATGACCACATTGCTAGGATTCAGCTGACCAGAGACAAACTCACTCTCAAAATAGTCTCCCCTCCCTTCCTTCCACATACCCCAACAAAGGGAAGAGACCTAGAGGCACTCTGTCTTATCTTTTGATGTATTATACAAATAGACCACTTTTGAGAAATAGGACTAAAAATAGGAAAGCCCAAGCATTCTTTAATATTTCATGAGATAAGATCTCAAGGACCTGAAATTAAAGGTAGGCAGGTAGCCAATGATGTATGGGAGAGAAATGTGGTCCTTGATTTGATAGACAGCATAGATCCTCTCATGGGTGGGAGGGGGAAGGGGCCTCTGGCTCTCTGCTTGCCATGGTGCATTGAATTGCACTTACAACCCGATAATATGCCAGTTTGGAAGCATCCTGTCTTTTCTTCTATCTGTATCTGTCTTTTCTTTCCCATGGCTGCTAAAAAATATTCCATTTGTCCACAATGGGTTAGCGTGAAGCCCCTCAGTCATCTGGCAGTAGTGTAAGCTACAGTAAACTTGGAGAGCAGAACAATCTCCTTTCTCTCCCCTCCTGGTTGTCTCCCCGCCTCTTCCACTTTCCTTCCTCTTCCTCTTCTTCTTCTTTACTCACTTCATGTGTAAACTTGCCATTATTCTTTTAAAATATTTTATTAATAAATGAAAGCTCAAATCATTTATTAATAAATTGTTTATTAATAAATTATAGCTCAAATCATTTTTCAAGCTCAATACCATTCATCATTCTTTCCTTCAGTCTTAGAAGTCATCTTTCTTCACAAGGCCAACTCTTTTCCTTGGGATCTTCTTCCCATTTTCTCGTCTTCTTCCAGAGCTTGTACCTTCACTCATAGAATCATAGATCCAGAACACCAAAGGACCTCAGAGACCATCTAATACAACCTGCTTATTTTACAGATGAGGAAACTGGTACTTGAAGAAGTTCATTGACTTGTCCAAGGTCACACAGTTAATAAGGATCAGAAGAATATAGAGTCAGAGTCCTCTGAAGATAGACTCATTGAGAGTCAATGTCTTTTCTGCTCGACCACACTGTATCTGTATCCCAGCATCCCCATTTTTTCTAATAATCAATTTCTCTTTATGCACTGTCTTTCTTTCCTGCTGTCTATAAACACCCACAGGACTGCCTCATCCTTAAGAAACCTTCACTTAGCCATACAATTTCTTTAAGATATCATCTTATTTTTCCCTCTCTTTATAGTCCAACTCCTAGAAAAAGTCATCTACATTCATTACTTTTACTTTTTCTCTTTCCAATTACTTTAAAAAAGAGAGGCTTAAAAAACCCAAACCAACACTACCACTTCCAATGCAGCTTTCTAAGACTAGAAATTGCAGAGCAGCTTCATAGCATTAATTTATTCACTAGGATTTCCCTACACAGATGAAATCACAGGCCTAGACAAATCACTTTCCAACCAATAAATAGTATGAAGCAAAACAAATCCACTCATTGTCTGCTCCTTTTAAAACTACATTTCATTATTCTTTACTCTGAATTTTTTGTTATGAACTTAGCAAATATCAACAAATGCTATAAGAACAGAAAAGTGGGTTGTTTATGAAACTGTGGCTTTCTCTTTTGCACTTTTGACTTTTTTGAATATAAAATAAATTTCAGACAATAGTAGTACCATTACTTTGCTTGTCAATGTTCCTTTGTAAAGCTCCTTATGTATGCTTCTGGATGTTAAAAAAAATGCTCCTTTAATAGCCTTTTCTCCTCCCTTCCCTCCTCTCCAATGTTCCTTTGTAAAGCTCCTTATGTGTACTTCTGGACATTAAAAAAATGGTCCTTTAATAGCCTTTTCTCCTCCCTTCCCTCCTCTCCTCTGTCCTTTCCTCTCCATTCCTTCTTCTCTTCTCTTACACCAATTTTATGATTTATCTCCCACCCCTTATACCCAATAAATATAATCAGGTAAAGTAAACCACACTGATTCTATCTATAAGAATCATTTCCTCATCACTCTTAATTCTATTGTACCCCCCTTTGTTTATTTCCAATTTATCCTCCATATAACTTGTTTGTATGTTAACCCCCTCATTGGACTGCGAACTCTTTGAGAGAGGGACTTTCCCTTTTCTTTGCATTTTTGGCATTTAGCAAACTACTCGGAACACAGTAAGTGTTTAATAAATGTGTACTGACTGGAAATTCTTATTTATTATTCTGTATCCCAATTCTATCACCTCTTTACCAAGAGGCAGGAAGAATCATTAGTCATTAGTCTTCATCACTCATCATTGGTCTTTTGATGTTATTTTTAAATCTTTTACATTTAAAAATTTTTATTTTGAATAGTTTCTCTTGGTTACATATTTCATGTTCTTTCCCTCTCCGCAAACTCCCCAACCCCCCCTTAACCAACGCACAATTTCACTGGGTTTTACATGTATCATTGATTAGGTCTTTTGATGTTATGATGGGTTACTCCATTGATTAGCATCTTATGTCTTTTAAAATAATTTTCCTTTACATCACTGTGGTCCTGTAATTATTCTCCTAGCTCTCACTTCCACCTTTATTACATATACATGTATATTTATCTATGCCTATCTCTATATACTCATAAGATTAAAAACAAGAACACAGTTGGTAGAGCTAAGCTCAGAGTTTGGAGCCATTGATAGAGGGTCCTTTTTGTACCATTCTCCAGCATGCTCCAGGTCTTTAATTAAGTTCCCTTCCTATTTAGCTCTAGAATAGATGGGGTGGAGGGGATGGGGGGCTGGAAATCCAGAGAGTAGGTTTATTCACTAGTTTTTACACAGGCAAATTTCCCATTGACGTCGGCAGTGATTGTGCCTGCCTAAGCAGATCAAAATAGGAGCAGAAATTTTTAAAAAAAGGCCCCAGCTTTTGAAAACTTTAGAACATAGAGTATCAAATGCTGTACCCAATTCTGGTAGTTTTATTTACTTGAAATTAGTTTCTACCAATTTAGAAACGATGCTTTCTGGATTTGAAAATCAGCGCTATTTCTCTGTGACTATGTACATGTATGCAAATCCTTCTAGGCACAAATGTTTCTCCTCTGCCAACCCACCTTTTCCCTCCCTCCCCACCCCCAGAGCCTGTCTCGATACCTGCGTAGTCTATGTAGTTGGGCGTTTTATTACATTTTCTTCCCCATGTGGTCTGGGTCAATATACTGTCATTATCAGAATAAAGGTCTTTTTCATTTAACTGGATTTTGAGCTTATGAAATATGCACAAAACCTATGTGAAACTTGATATTAAAGAAATGAATGATATTGAAGAAGTGAATGTGATTTTCAGGCATTCTTCCAATCTTTTACAAAGATGCTTGTGTAAGTAGTGACTCCCCCTAAGGTACACATATAAGATTTCTTTGTTTCAATTCAATTCAATTCGATTAGGTTGGTTTAGTTTGGTTCAGTTCAATTCAGTACAATTCCATTCAATTCCACTCACATAAAGTATCTACTCTGTGCCAGACCCTGGCGCTAGGTGCTGAAGATAAAAGAGATGTTGTTTTCGGTTCTGTCTGACTCTTCCTGGCATCATTTAGGGGTTTTCTTGACAAAGATACTGGAAAACGTTTGCGATTTCCTTCTCCAGTTCATTTTACAGATCGGGAAATTAAGGCAAACAGGGTGAAGTGACTTGCCCAGAGTCACACAGTAGCAAGTATCTGAGGCCAGATTTGAACTCAGGAAGATGAATCTTCTCGACTCCAGCCCTAATACTCTATCTATTGCATTATCTAGTTATCTCTAAAAATAATATTATCTTAAATCATAGCATTATCATCTGAATGTGAGATTATAGTTACTGCTATTAGCAAGAGTACTAATATTTTAGTAGTTATCAGTTGGGTTCAAGGACAAAAATTATAGTCATTCAAGACCCAAATGCCCTGACATTTGTGTTTACTGGGAGGAAAAATTCTACTTTGGGACTTTGGTCGTTAGATTTTTTTTTTTTTACCCTTGTACTTTGGTGTATTGTCTCATAGGTGGAAGATTGGTAAGGGTGGGCAAGGGGGTCAAGTGACTTGCCCAGGGTCACACAGCTGGGAAGTGGCTGAGGCCAGGTTTGAACCTAGGACCTCCTGCCTCTAGGCCTGACTCTCACTCCACTGAGCTACCCAGCTGCCCGATTTTTTTTTTTGACAGAGTTTTGTAGTCCTGAGGAAGAGGAGTGGGCTGAGACATTTGTTAAGTTAAGGAACCAAAGGAAAGTCATTTGTCTCTAAGAAGCTTGGTTTACAGGCTCTTTGAAATCGAGGACTGCTTAGTTGAGACATTCATCTTTCCTTCTCACCCCCACATGCCCCTTTTATTTCACACAATCAGAATTTGGGGAGTTTGGAGACTCAGGATACAACTGTCCCAACATATATAGGAGAAAGAAGTCATGGAGTACACCGGGTGGTCTTTTGGCCTCTTTTTGAATGTAAGGGAGTTCACTACCTCCCTAGGTAGCCCATTCCACTTTTGGATGGCTCAAATTGTTAGGAAGTTTTTCTTTCTATCAAGCCTAAACCTTCCTCTGTGGGAGTTCTGCTCTCAGGGGCCGAGCCAGACTTCTCATAATAGCTTTTCAAATGCTTGAAAACAGTCTTTGGGTAAAAAAAAAAAATTTGATTAAAAAAAAAAAAACACAGTTGTACCCATTGTGTTCTGGGAACTCTAAATGTTAGATATACAAAGATTTAAAAAATAGTTGCTACCCTCAAGGAGTTTACATTTTGCTATTCTTAAATGAATAGATTATAACAGTCTGGAGAAGCCAGATGGCCGTGACACCCTGATTATCTATTTGAACCAGATCTGTGCTTGGCTCAAGGTAAAGGATAACCTGATACTAATTGGACCTCCCTTGGTTCGGGGGTCATCATCATCCCTTCCATATGATGGGAAAAGCTGATTTATTTTCCTACCTGATCATTCTTTTCCAGGAGAGTAATTGGCTTTATAATGAATCACTCAAATTATATGTCTACTAAGGAGGAGGGTCTTTAACTATATACTGTTACTTCACTCTTGGAATTTCCCTTTCAGAACTATTTTTTTAGAAGACAAGAAAAGATCCTGTCCTCAAAAGACCCAGTATATCAGTATATCCAGGGTCTGTGCTTTTGTTGGGGTGGAAAGTCCCGGGATAGAAATGCCATCCACCGTGGGCAATCCACCTGTAACTTACAGACTTAGTGTGTTGCATTGGGCTCAGAGAGGTCCATGGTTTCACAGTTAGTAAATGCCAGAGGCAAGAGATAAATCTAGGACTTCTTGCATCCAAGTCTAGCACTTTGTCCTCCAATATGGCAAGCTGCCTCTCAGTTGCTCAAGAAATAACTTGGCATTTATCATGTATATATTTTGCATGTATTTTTCAGTAGAGTGTAAATTCAAGGGAAAGATAGCTTTGCTATTTTCTTTGTATCTTCATTTCCTACCACAGTTCTTGGTATATCGTAGGCACTTAATAACTACTTGTCAAATTGAAGAGAATTTTTCCATCTCTGTTCCATTCCTCAAGGGCAGCTGGGGGGATCAGTGGATAAAGCACAAGGTCTGAAGTCAGGGAGAATTATTTTTGTGAGTTCAAATCAGGCCTCAAACACTTACTAGCTGTGTGATGCTGGGCAAGTTCGTTTAATTAACTCTGTTTACCTCGGTTTCCTGATTTGTAAAATGAACTGGTGAAGGAAATGGCCAGCCGCTCCAGTATCCTTTCCAAGAAAACCCCAAGTGGGGTCATGAAGAGTCAGACACGACTAGAAAATGACAACAACAAATTCCCTTTCCTCCTCTTTAATCTCAATTATAGTGGAGCCTTGGGGTTATACTAGTAAGGAACAAGCTCATCTATGTTCTCTGAAGGTCATGTACGAATCTCGCTGCTACCCAGGAAAAAGCAGATGCTCAAATATAGGTTTTTCAGACCTTATTTGGTTTCCCTCAATGCCTGTGCCTTTCCTTTGAGACTGCCTTTCATTTATCCAGTATACATCTTGTTTGTACATCACTATTTGTATGTTGTCTTCACCATTAAACTGTGAACTCCCTGAGGGCAAGGGACCATTTTTGTTTTTTGTTTTTTGCCTTTCTTTATATGTTCAGTTCTTAGCACAATGCCTGACTTATAACAGCACTTAATAAATGCTTGTTGACTGACTAGATGTATACCTGAAAAAAATTATCTTGGAAAAAAATTGTAAAATGACTTTATAAAATTATTTAAAAGATTTGATTCATATTTGAACCATATCAAAATAGTTTTCGGTATTATGAATGCCTATTTCTATAATGTTATTTTAAGGTAGATGATTGGAATGTCAAAAATACTTTTGAAAACAAAGTCATTATAGCCTAATTTATATTTTCTGATTCCCCTATTGTTAGAGCTTGCTTTCCTTGAAACCGATTTTGATTTCTTGCATTTTTCTTGTGTTTTTATTGATGTGGCATACGTAGAACTTTTTATATACCTTAATATGCTATATAAATGCCGTTATAATTATGATTACCTGTATATATGTTGTTCTATTCAGTAGAATGGGAGCTCATTGTTTTATTTTTACCTTTATATAAGTGGGTGCTAAATGTCTACTTATCCTATTGAATAAATTTTTGAAAATGAATGAATGCAAAGAAAAATGTTTCTAGAAAATTAAATGAAAGATAGTGTTAAAATACTCAATGGAACCTAATGTGAAATAATTTTACTTTTCCATGTAGAATCACTTTGATCTTTAGTCTTCCCCCAGAGTCATCATTTACATATAATTCACAGATTCTAGATGAACATTTAATTGATAGGGGCAGCTAGGTAGCACAGTGGATAGAGTGCCCAGACTGAAGTTGGGAAAATCTATGTTAAAATCTGGCCTCAGATATTTTCTAGTTGTACGACCCTGGGCAAGTCACTTAACTCCCATTGCCCAGTTATTACTGCTCTTCTGTCATAGAACCAATATTAGTATCAATTCAAAGATAAGATAAGAGTTTAAAAAACAAACATTTAAATTAATGGATTTGGTTCTCTCTTTCCCAAATATTTTCTTCCTTTTCAAAATATACACTTATTTTTCTCTGTTGCTACTTTCATCATGGGGGAATGAGCAATTTCTTGCCCCTGAAAGGACACACTAGTCATTTTGGCATCCATGTGTGCCCTGCAGCAGAATGAGCCAACAAAGCCAGAAGGACCTCAGACCACTGGGGTCACCATTTTGGAATCTCATCCAGAAAAAATCTTTCATGAAATACTATAGGCAGTCAAGGTATAGAAATATTTCTCATATAGTGAAATGACCTTTAAGATATTAACTCCTTCTTCCTTCTTGGTATCAAATGAACTTCAAAGTGTACCATTATCTTAAAATAGGAAAGAAAACCTGAATCATCAGCATGCTACGAAAAACGTTCCAGATTTAAGATGCAGAAAAAGAAAGAACATTGGAACTTTGTGCCTGAGTTAGTGAATTATTGGCCATCACCCTCTCCCCTGCATAACTTTCTCTCTCAATGTTTTTTTGTTTTCAAATTCCCATTTGTGCCTTTATAGAAGTTATATCCATGTCTTGAATGCTCTCCACCTCCATCTCCTCTCCTTGGAGCTGGAGAATCATCAGGGGAGAACTAGGAATGGGCTCAGAAGCCATCTGGTTCAACCTCTTCCTTTCAGATGTGGACATGAAGGTCTGATGACATAAAATGACACACCTAGAGTCATAAAGGCATTAAGTGGAAGTTTTAGGTTTTGAAACCAGATCCTTTGACTCTGAGGTCTCTGTGTTTTCCATTGTACCATACTACCACGTTCTTTTTTAAGATTCATCACAAGACTCTTACTCCAGGTCTTTCTTTCCCTATCAATGCTTCCTATCCCCTGACAAGTTGCTTTGTACTTTATTTGTACATATTTTGCACTTACTTATACATTGTCATCATTTCCCTCCCAGCTGAATGCAAGTTCTGTCCTTTTGTCTTTGTATCACTAGGGCATAGCAGAATAGTAATAAATACATGTTAAATGTCATATCTTGCCTTTGAGAGAGGCCTTTCCTGATCCTCCTAAATGCTACTTCTTTCCCTCTAAGATGAATTCTAGTTTACCTTGGGTAGATCTCGTTTATATGTAATTATTTATCTATTTCAGCCCCATTAGATTGGAAGCTCCTAGAGGTCAGGTTTTTGCTCTGTTTTAAATGGTTTATGAGTACTTGTTGACTTGGCTCAAACATTTCTTTTTTCTTCTTTTCTTTCTTCTTTTCTTAAAATCTTTACATCTTAGAATCATTATTACTTATTGGTTCTAAGGCAGAAAAGGTGGAAGGGCTAGGAAAACAAGGTTAAGTGACTTGCCCAGAGTCACACAGCTAGGCGATGCCAGTTTTGAAACCAGATTTGAACCCAAAAGATGTGCTTATTTCTTAATGACTTTCATATCTTATTTTCAGTTTCTAACATCTGTTTTCCAAGTAGACTCAGTTGATGATATTCTTCTCCTGCCAGTAGCAGCATCTTCTCCTTCTAGATCCTTGCTGGTGGTCTCTGGACCCATTTTCTCAATTCAGATTTCTGGACAGATTTCTGGACAGGGCACCATCAGATTTTCCATTTGATCACAGCATTGATAGTAAGAACACCAATCTAAGAACTAATTTAGCAGCTAGTGTGGTTTAGTTAACTTTGCTAGGCTAGAGATGCAATAACAAAATTGAAAACAGTCCCTGCCCTCAAGGACCTTACAGTTTACCTGGGGGAAACGACAGACACTTTGTATATAAAAATGAGCTTCAAGGTGATTTGTGGGTAGGAAGTTAGTACCTGGATGATCAGGAAAGGTCTCCTGTAAAAGGTCCCCAGAAACTAGGTATACTGAGAGATGTACAAGGAGGGGATATATTCTCGGCACAGAAGACAACCAGTGAAGACACAGAGGCAGAAAGATAGACCATGACCACTGGACAGACTAATTTTCTATGAACAGAGTTAAAATCTCTGGTTGATGCTCCCATTTGGCCTCTAAATTCAATTGTCTTCTTTGTGATTAAAAAAAAATCACCACCAACAAAAAAACTTCCTTCTCCTTCCCAGTTAATTTATGAACAGATCATCTCATTTGCTTCTCTTTTCTCCACTCCCACTTCCCTCCTGAGAGGAAGAAGTTCAGTATTTAGGAAGACCGAATGAATGATGAGGTTGCACCAACGGAGTTTTGGGTTCCCCAGTTACTTTTGAGGACTGTATATGGCGAAAGGAGGGGGAAATCACATCACAGTTTATACTGTCCCCTTTAACAGTGTATTAGCTTCCTTTTTAAAGACTCTGTTTCCTGCCAAGTTGTTTGCAAAACGCAGAGCCAGAATGCTACCTGGATTGTATATCAAATACATGGCTTAAAAATAGAAATCCGAGGTAACCGCATTGCATTGTACAGTAGAAAACTCCAAGGTGGCTTTGCAGGCTACTGGTTTTACTTAGCAGTAAAGAGAGATTCTTGCAAGTGTTGTTTACACAGTCCTAAATCATTGTAAAGTCAGACTGGAACAGGTCTGCTATCTGACCTAGCCCTGAGGGCTACTTAAACACCTGTGGATTTATAGAGTTCAGATGTCTACCCAGGGCTGCGCTGAAGTTCATTCACAAGCCTGTGGCCCAGATGAAAGAGTCTGTTAACATGGGGAAGCTGTTTCTTCACCGCCACCCCAACACCAATCCCCCCATCTCTCTGGCTCTTTAGTCTTGGCTTGTGGAACTGTCATAGGAACCAGAAACAAGATTAAGATTTCAAAATGCTGAATAGAGGGAGAGAACAAAGGAACAGGGGGAGCCCTCACTGTTGATCTCTCCTGTGTATTCAAAGGAGTCATCCAAGAATTTAATTTCTCAAGTCTAGAATCTTAAAAGCTAGACCTTTCGGGAAATCCATTGTCCTTCCGGTACTTGGGCATGGAGCTGACTGGGAGGCTTAAAGCAGAGTCATCGTCTAGGGGAGATGCTAACTCACTGAAATCCAAATTGGACCTACATTATACAGAATGTATACCCAAAAGAGGGCAGCCAGGTGGCACTGTGGAAAGACCTGAAGTCAAGATGATTCATCTTCCTGAGTTCAAATCTGGCTTCAGACACTTATTAGCTGTGTGACTCTGGACAGGTTGCTTAGCCCTGGTTGCCTCAGTTTCCTCATCTGCATGATGAGCAAGAGAAGGACATGGCAAACCATTCCAGTTTCTCTGCCAAAAAAAAAACCCAAATGGGGAGTCTGATAGGACTAGAAGGACTGAACAACACCACTCAAAAAATTGTGTTTATATAAAGATTTAAGGTTTACATCATTCCTTCTATGTGTTATTTCACTGGACCCTCAAAATAACCCTGGGAGGAAATACTGTTGCTGTCACTATTTCCTTTCCTTTCCTTTCCTTTCCTTTCCTTTCCTTTCCTTTCCTTTCCTTTCCTTTCCTTTTTTTAAAACCCTTATCTTCCATCTTAGAGTCAGTACTAAGTATTGGTTCTAAGGCAGAAGAATGGTAAGGACTTGGCAATGGGGTTAAGTGACTTGCCCAGGGTCTCTTAGTCAGGAAGTATCTAAGATCAAATTTGAATCTGAGACCTTTCATCTCTTCCCTTGTCCCTATTTTACAGAAATGGCTTTGTCATGGTCATTTAGCTAATAAGTATTGGAGGCAGAATTCAAAATCTGGACTACCTGACTCAAAATCCAGCCCACTATCCATTATGCTATACTGTCTCTATATTATACTGTAATGAAGTTTCCTAAATTAAGGCCAATCAGCTGATATTTTATTTGGGGGGGGGAATCTGGAAGAATGAATGATTAGTGTCAAAGCTTTTTCACTTATAGAACCTTATCTTATAAAGGTAAAATAATTTATCTGGTGCTGTAATAAAAAATAATATTTTTGGATGGGGTAGGATATGTAATGATTTTATCAGTGTGGAAACCTCCCAGTATAGACACTCCTCCAACTGATGAAGGTTTGCAACTCCTCTGTAACTTATAGTTTTAGTATTTTGTTTGGTATGAAGTTAAGTTTTTCGCCCATAGTCAGGTTGCTAATAGATGGCAGACTCTGGACCTGAACCCATGCCTTCCTGGTTCCAAGGCTGGTCCTTTATTATGTCATTCAATCTTTCAACAATGATGATGATGATGAAGATGAATAATCCAAAATAAAATGGAGACTTAGAGGGTATCTAGTGCAATTCCCTTCTTTTATAGATGAGGAAACTGAGACCCAAAGTAATTAAGGGATTTGTCCATGGCAACACAATTAGAAAGTAGCAGAGTTAGAATTTGAACCCAGATTTTATGACTACAAAGCTAGTGCTTATTATGTTGTTGCATATGAATTCTTAATAGGGATGTAAAAGCTAAGGATGTTTTGTAAACATACAACTTATCTAAGCTCAAAGATTCTTTGAAGGAACCGAATACAAAATAAAAGCCATCAAAACATAGGCTTAGAGCTGGAAGGATCCTCAGAGGTCATCTCCTTCAACTCCTCTGTCAACAGATAAGGAAACTGAAGCCCTGAGATTAGGTGACTTGATCGACCTCGACACAGGTAATAAGGGGCAGAGTCAGAATATGAAACCAAGTCCCCTAACTCTAGTCACTCTCTTCCCATTGTCCCAGGTTTCATCTAAAAGCACATTCATGTGTTCATGCATGTACATGTACGTTCATGAGCACACACACACACACACACACACTCCTTTGTCCAGCCTCCAACATTCTTTGACATGGTCGTATCCCATTTGGATATCATCCTGTAACTCTCTCTCCCATTTTTGTACTCTAATAACTTGGATTCTCAGAATGGAGAGGTGTATCTAATGAGCTTTAAATGTCTGACCCCTTGATCTCTTCTCTTTCTACTTGGCTAAGTCTTTTCTTTAATTGCTTGTGACAATGTTTTTTTTTTATAGCTTTCCATCTGTACAGCTACAGTCCTGTTTATTTACTGGGTTATCATGATGAGACTGAATTACTCTGAAATAGGAATGTGTTTTTATCAGATGACACCTGGCTTATGCAGCTCTGTAGGTGTTGATATGCCTTTTCTTTTTATAATCCAGAAATTTAGAAGCTCATATTTACAAATATCTTTGTCTTTAAATGTATAAAGAAGCATTTAGTTTTCCATCGCAAATTACTGTCATTCTTCTGTTTTTTTTTGTAAGGCATTATCAGAGAGGCAATATGGTGCAGTGGACAGAGTGCTGGACTTAGAAAACAGAGGTCATCTCTAACTTCAGGCACATACTAGCAGTGTGATGTTGGACAAGTCTCTTACTCTTTCTGGACCTCCGTTCTTAGCTGTAAAATGAGGGGGTTGGACTCAATGATTTTTGGAGTTCCTTCCAGTTTTAGATACATGATCCTATGATCCAATACTTAATTGTGAAGATTTCTAACATGGCACAAGTAAATATCAACCCACATATTTACCACACCAAGCCCTAACTCAAAAGAATATAAAGATTATTCCATTAGGCATTGCCCAACTGGAACTTGCATTGGTCAAAGCCCTGAGGCATTCATAGAAGGTTTAAAAAAGCAAAAACATTGAAGGCATCTAGGATATCACCTGATGGAGACATATGGCTGATGATTCTCTCCCCTTTGGGTTTCGTATTTAATGCTCTATTTTTACGAGGCACAATGACTTTAAAAGGGCATGAAGGGAACCCCCGCTCACCCAACAAAGAAATCTACAAAACCGAGATGACACTATATAAGGACAATTTAGAGATAACCTGAGAGTCAAGAATTAAAAAGCATTTATTTAGACACTATGCTACCCACTAGATTGAAGGAGGAGACATTGGTGCTACTGTAACATGGAAAATGGCAGGGTGGGATTCCTGCAAGATACAGTGTCAAGCCTCACCCAGAATTCCAGGGGACCCCCCCTGGAGAAAAATTAAAAAAAATTAAAAATTATATGTGCCTCATCAACTGAAATGTGGTAAGTTTAATTAAATAGATATATAATTATGAGAATCAAATAAAAAAAAGGTGATCTACCTACTGGAAGAAATACTTTTATATTGAGACTAAGGCTTGGCCAATGGCCACATGTACATGTAGAAAGGAAGGGGTACTTCATACTATTTTATTCCCAAATTATTTTAAATTAAAATTTAAAATAAAAGCCAAAGTTGGTTCTAGTAGGCTAAATTATGAAATGAAGCCTTTGCCTTCATTCTTTAGTAACTAAATCTTTTCCCTTTATTTTATAGATTCTTTCTTTTAAAAAGTTTTATGGATAGCCCATGTCTTTATATAGCAAAGATTTCCATGTATACCACCTTTCTAATATCTAATATCTAA
Source organism: Gracilinanus agilis (assembly GCF_016433145.1). Lineage (NCBI taxonomy): Eukaryota > Metazoa > Chordata > Mammalia > Didelphimorphia > Didelphidae > Gracilinanus > Gracilinanus agilis. The sequence goes on from NC_058133.1 coordinate 49,981,162, forward strand.
TCCACATATTCACATATGCACCAGGATCCATAGTAATAACCTTTTGCATTGATAAATAGAAGAAGCAAATGGAGAATGGCTAAACAAATTATAGTACATGGATGCAATGGAATACTTTTTACTGTGTGACTTTGGGCAACTCACAAACTATTCTATATCTCAGTTTTTTTCATCTACAAAAGGAAAGCAAAGACCAGGTAGTCTCTGAGGTCTCTTATTGCCCTGGATCAATGATCCTATGATATTTGTGTCATAATAAATATATGAGGAATATACAAAGTATGTACATACATATATTTATACATATACATATATTTATTTATTTATATGAAATATATGGAAGCCTGGGAAGACTATGTTACTTGGTTTTGCTTTACTGTCTTGTTTTATTGCATGAAAGTATTCCGTAGGGATAGGAAAGGTGGTATACATGGAAATCTTTGCTATATAAAGACATGGGCTATCCATAAAACTTTTTAAAAGAAAGAATCTATAAAATAAAGGGAAAAGATTTAGTTACTGAAGAATGAAGGCAAAGGCTTCATTTCATAATTTAGCCTACTAGAACCAACTTTGGTTTTTATTTTATGGTTCTATTAGACAAAATGTCTTCTTTTTTTTGAGATGCAGCTGGACAGTGGCCATAGACCATCATATGTACAATTGTGGAGTAAATGAAAGGAGTTCCTAAATCATCAAAGTAGTTTCTTCTATATGTAAGACATGATCTAAGGCAAAATCTATCTAATGTCAAATTAAAAAAATAATAATTATGGCAGTAAAAATACTAATTAAAACAAATTTAGTTAGTAGAAAAAAAACTAAACCAGTCAACTGACTGATAGGATTTTTCCCTTTGGGTGAGAGGTATTGTATAGAAACTGGCTATTCAAGGGAAAGGAGGGACAAGTGAAGCAGGTGGAGAGATTTAAAAAATAGTGGGAAGAGAAATTATGAACACAACGGGACTAAGGTTATGCTCAGGAAACCAAATGAATATGAGAGGGAGGACCTACACAATATGCTGGATCATTCATCCTGAAAAGATGGGAAATGGATTTGTATGAGATGGAGACAGAGAAAATGAAAGGCCAAAATACTGAGAGATGGGAGGGAAAAGAGGTCCACAGCAGTGTGAAATCTACATAACTACTTAATTACAAAGTAGGTAAATATAATCTGGTATTTCCTATCTTTAAAGGTGTTGAATATATAATCTCATATTTTCAAGGTGATCTGACCCTCTTTGGGGGGAAAAAGATATACTAAATGGGCCAAAAGTGGGTTAGAGAACACTGTAACCTCATTTTACTTTATTTAGCTGTGTGTGAAAGATCTCAGCAAGCAGTTCAATTAACTCCCACTAGTTAAATGAGATGAAAATGAGGTTACTCAGATTAACAAAACAGGACACTTTGGTCCTCCTTCATCCAGGTCAGATGGAGGTAGAAGCCTTCTTTAGCTCCAGGCCAAACCATTCTGCCTATATGCTCTGTGGATGCCAGTGTATCATCTGAGAGCTGCTGCAGTGAGGTAGCTACATAGATCCACCCACTGACCTCTTCCTTACACAAGGACATGGAAGAGAAAGTAGAAACCTGTGCCAAGATGGAACTTGAACTTGAACTTGAAATCATGTCTGTTTATTAGAGTAAATGATAAGAAGTCTTTCTCTAGCTGTTCCTCTTATTTAGCTCTCTCCTGTTTGTCTCTTTTCTCCCTTCTTTTTCATTCCTTTTCCTCTCCCTTTCCTTCTTCTTTCCCTTTCCCTCTCCCTCTCCCTCTCCTCCCTCTCCATTTCCCTCTTCCTCTCCCTCTCCCTCTCTCTCATTCCTTTCCTCTTTCTCCTTCTAAGTACCACAACCCCAGGGTAAAAGGAAAAATAATTCCTAAGTGGTTTACCACTACATAGAAAATTCTAAAGAGGCTGGATACATTTTGCAATTCTTGACCTTTATTGGCATTATCTCTGTTTACTGAGCTTTACAGTTAAGGAATCTCAATTTGCTCATAAATTATCTTCCCAAAATTATATTCTCCAATATCTAGTTATTTCCAATATAACTTAAATAATTGTTTCCAGACATAGATCAAACTACTAGGGCATTTTTAATGAAGGGCATTTTTTAAGTTTATCCAAAGTTCAATGCAGAATTTCTTTGATTTTTATTTTTTAATTTAATCAGTAAAGGATTTTCAGTATTTAACAAGCTAAGAAACATCATAAACATGTACCAATTTTCTTTGAATATATACATTTGGGGACATTCCTCTTTGCTTTGGTATTACAATTACTAACATAGTAATTGCATTTAACAAATAAAACTCTTTGTGAGTTGTATTGACTATGAGTATTTAAAAAATAGATATTTACCCTTTCATATCTTTCCTCTTCTAGACTATCATCTCCATTTTATAAACACTGTATCATCTGTTCTAGCACCTGAAAAGGAAGCCACTGTGGACTATATAGTCACAAAATCAAAATGTTAATTCAAAAATTTTAATTAGAAGCATATCCCAAGCAAGCTGTCCTGACAAAAGTAATTTTATAATAACATTCATTGATCCATCAGTCCATCCACCCATCTATCTATCCATCTATCCAATCGTTCAGCAAGAATTGATTAAATACTAGTTACGTTTCAAGTACTATGCCAGGGGCTGGGAAAACACAAACATGAAAAATAGTCCTTTCTCTAAAAAAATATGCATTCTATTTGGTGTTGGTGGGGCTTAAAGGAAGATAATACATACATATAAAAAGTAGGTACAAAATGTATAAAAAGTTTGTACGTTAAAAATAATTGGAGGAAATAGTCATGGGGCTGCAGTTCAGGAAATAGCTCCTTTAAAAGGTGTCACATAAGCTGAGTCTTAAAGGATGTCATGGATTCAAAAAGGTGGAGGTGAGGAATGAATAAATTCTAGGTATAAAGGCTTCCTATCCAAAGTCAGATGAAATACCAAGACCTGGGAATGGCAAATAATTCAGCCTGTCTAAAGAGAACGAAGGAATCTATCAACAAGTATTTATGAAGAACCTACTATGTGACAGTCTCTGCATAAATCTCTAGGATGCAAAAACAGAAATGAAATATTCCATCGCTTTAGAAGCTTATGGTAACATGCATACACAAGTCCAGATAAACATATACAAAAAAATACAAATATGCTCAATTCTCTATCATTTGGTCATTATGGGCGGGGGGAATTCCCTGTGTGGAATTTTAATCAGAAGATGGAAAATGATCTATAATTTAGTAGATAAATTCCAGGGAGCTGTCCGAGGTAATAGATTGACTGATTTGCCCAGGGTCACATAGCTAACTCCTTATAAAGGTCAAATTTGAATCTCTGTCTTTTTGACTTTGATTCAGACAATAATCTATTCAATACATCAACAATAGCTGCTGTGTTTTTTTGTTTGTTTGTTTTGTTTTGTTTTTGCAAATAAGTTAGATCCTAATAGACCTCTGTCCTTGGACCTGCTCTAATTTGCTTCCCACCCTTATTCCTCACCCTACCTCCCCTCCCATCAATAACCCCCAAAGGATCACCAACAGCCTCCAACACAAGCCTGAAAAATCTGGCTGAGAACAGGGGATTCTTTCCCAGTGCATGCCAATAAAGGGAAAAAAATAGAATAATACTCTATTAAAATGACTACTACAAATGGGGTAGGGGTGTCTGTGGCTCAGCACAGTTCAAAGCAGAAGGAGCCTTGAATGCATTTCCCTGGAACTGCCTGTGGCTTAAACACCAAGGACTTGAAACAAACTGCTCTTATCACCTTTTCCCAAACACAGCAGCTTAAATTCATGATGGAAATGCCAGCACCGGCTGCACTTTAAGTAAGAGGCACATGTCTTGATGAGATCCCAGAAAATGGAAACCAGCCCGGCTGAACCTGGAGGTGTCATCTTCCTCCAGCCAGCTGGGTGATTCCAGGTTGAAAGCGAAGAGGTGATCATTAGAGGCTGAGGAGGTGAATCCTAGCATACACACTTGTCCAATAGCCCCCACTGAACCCCACTGCCTTGGAGCCAGGCTCTTAACTCTTGGTACAGAGCCCTGGCAGAAGCACCGAGTACAAATGTGATTTTGGGCAGCTGAAGGGATGGTTTGTGCTTCTTTTAGAAGCATCCTATTATATGGCTCAGACTAAGGGTGGGATACTTTCAGCCTTTTCCTAATAATTCCCCGATGCCCATCATACAGAAAGTGGATAGGTTCATAGAGCTGGATGGAACATTAGAAGTCATCTAGTCTAAGCCCTTCATGTTACAGATCTGGAAGCTGGAACCCTGGTGGAATGGGTCCCATGAATAACAGGGAAAAAATTGGGATTGGAATTCAAGTTACCTGATACAAAATTCAGTGCACTTTCTACTAGCCCATATTATCTCACAGAAGATAATATGGGATGTTCCAGGAGGGCTAGCTAGAACTTCTGCTCTGAGAGCTTGCTGAGTTGGGCTGTTCATTCACCTTTGGAGTCTACCTGGCACTCACCCCTCACCTGTGGCTCCCAGAAGATGTAGCCTGTGCAGTGGATCCACACTGACAAAACCATCTTGGCAGACAGACTGGACCATAGTGAGGATAACTGTTAGACTAACTCACGGAAGTTAGCAGGATGTCTACCCCAAGCATAGGAAGCCTTCCTCTCATGGAATGGGCTGATGAGGACAATTTGTTCCAGTGGTCATGAAGATGGCCAGAGAGTACACTTAGAGCTTGGGCAGACATAGAAGACACCAAAGCCATTCAGTGTACTCTGAGTCATCACAAGTCTTACCACTGGACTTCTTTGACTGTGGAAGAGAGAGTGACTTGGTTTACCTCTTTTCACTAAATCCAATTCATGCACAGTTCAGGCCACCACCCAGTGATGCTACTGGTTCTCTTTGAGGACAAAAGACAAACAATAATATGTCACAGGACTCCTTTTTGTGCATCTATTTTTATTTTTAACAAAGCGGAATGCTTTAGCAATTGGCTATGTGATTCAGGAGATGTCACTTAACCTGCTGTATGACCCTGGAGAAGTGACTTAACTACTCAGAGCTCTAGGCAATAATCCAGGAGCATATGTTTGAGGAAAAAGTCTTAGTCTGCCCTAGTGGAGGGATCTCCTCACCCTATGCCAATGAAATCACAGGGAAGGTCAAAAAATAAAACAAGAAACAAAAAGCAAGTTATTGGCTATCAGGAGGCCAGGGCTGTTCAGATCTTGGTTCTGTTCCATGTTAACTTAGGACATGGAGGGAAATGTCTTAACTTTTTTCTGTGGTGGTGTGGAGGGAATCTAATTTTCTCATCTATAAAATAAAAGAGTTGGACTAGATAACCTAAAAGTCTCTTATGATAATAACTTACATTTATGTAGAATTTTATTTTTTACTTAATTCTGTGATTTCATTAGCGTAGAGAAGTCTCAACCAGGGACTTTTTTCTTCCATTACCAGATGGCATCTTTGCTGCAAATATTAAATCTTAGCAAATTGCCTGGGATGCTGAAAGCTTAAGTGAATTGCCCTGGGGTCACATGACCAGATTAAGATTTGAGATTGAATATTTCTGACTCCTAAGCCAGTTCTCTATTCATTAGACTATGCTACCTCCATTACTATAAGATCTATACATTTACATTGAGCTTCTTGAAAACCTTGTGAGGTTGGTGCTAATTTTGTGATCCTATTTTACAGATAATAAAAGAAAAACTCATAGCTTTTAAGTGACTTGTCCAGGGTCACACAGCTAGTAAGGATCTAAAGTGGCATAGGAGTCAAGACTTTCCTGACTCTGAAGTTCAGTGTTTTATTCTTTATGCCAGGTAGCCTTCATATCCCTTCTAGTTCTAAATCCTAATTATTCTGAGGCAATTTTAAGAAGAAAAGTGCCAAGTACTGGCCACTTAGTGAGATAAAAGATTTGGAAAAGACAGATAAGTTGTCTATGTACAAAGAAAAAAAGTCCTGTTAGTCACAGAAGGGTGGGGAGGGCACCTATTTTAAAGTTTCTTCCTATGTTGTAGGATCCAGTTTTATTGTAAATCTTTTCCCTTCTAGTCTCCCTCAACCCCCCTTCATTCAATAGTCTGGGGTCCTATTTTAATTAAAGTTCATAGAAAAGTGTTTGCAGCTGCTCTGAGGGCTGACCCCCTAAACATGGAACCCAGTGACAATTTCCTAAGGCAATTTAAGCACTTCAAAAAAAAGTTTTATTTCCCATTTGAAATTCTAACTTCATTTTATCAAAGTCTCCCTAGCTTTAGGCATTGTTAAGATTATTCACTATGTAGCCCTTGATGCCTTTCCTTTGATACTTTAACAGATCTTTGATTTTGTTGGTTTGGGTCACCACCCCTCCATGCCTTCTCATCTTTTGTGATACTTGCCCAAGTCTTTCTAGAAATCTTCCTCAAAGGATCCATCCAATGCATAGGATGCCCACGTCTTCATTTTGTGACAGTTTGCCTAAACAGTCCAGTTCTGCCCATGTAGTTGGATGAGCTGCCTCCCCCACGCCTACAGAAAGCAAAGATTTCACTCTGTTAATTATCTGGGAAGAGGGGACATTACCAGGGTGGTCTACCAGGAGGTACTTTACTTGTCTCGCCGTTTTCTCCTGGTGTGGGATAGCCTTTCTAAAAGGTGGCATTATCTTTATTCAGTAAAAGAGAGCGGTACCCCATTCAAACTGCAGATGCTTGAGTGTTCCCATCATCATGGCAAAAGAATCAGATTCAGGGCAGCATTAAATAATTTGGTTTAAACCTGATGGCTGGGTCCATAATTAATCCGGAGATGAACTCAGAATAATAAAATCTATGATCTATACAGGCAGTTAGGTGACTCAGGGCTTAAAGAAAGGAAGATTTGAGTTCAGATCAGGCTTTAAACATTTACTAGCTGTGTGATCCTGGACAAATTACTTATCCTTTGTTTCCCTTAGGACGAAGAAGGAAATGGCAAATTATCCCAGTACATTTGCCAAGAAAACCCCATGTGCAAGATGGTCCACGTAGCCATAAAGAGTTGGATATGACTGAACAACAAGCGTGGTCTCTACGCTCTTCTCATGTCTCTTGTACTTACAGATTTCAATATAGAATACTGTGATCTCATATTTTATTTTACATAGTGAAAGGTCAAGCACTACTTCCCAGAAATATTTGTTTCTGGCTATTTCCTAAATGTTCTTCTATGGACTGTCTCTGATCTTCTGGCATGACTTGTAGTGACAGAGCAGAAGCAGCAGTAATTGGAGTAGTTGGCATTTATATAGTAATCTAAGGTTTGCTAAGTTCCTTAAGTACATTGATACTAATTGTCTATGACTATTGAAAATATGGACCAAAATTTCTAGGAAAAGTTCAAGGTCATGAAGAGTTTTTTGCAATTTTCTGAAGGTAACATATCCTCACTTTTCTCAAACTGCTTATTTTTTGACCCCATTGTCCATTTTTTCTGTCTTTTGAAGATGGATAAACTCTTTACATTGAGCATGTAATTGGTATAAAAAGGATAATCAACATTCTTCATCCATTTGGTACTTTGGAAATATTTGCCTGGAAGGGACCTTAGTTATCCCTTCATAGTATTATGGGCAGCTAGGTACAATGGAGAGAGTATTGGGCTTGGAGTCAGAAAGACTCATCTTCCTGAGGCCAAATCTTCCCTCAGACACTTATTAACTATGTGACTCTGGGCAAGTCTCTTAACCCTATTTAGCTCCATTTCTTCATCTATAAAATGAGCTGGAGAAAGAAATGACAAATCATTCTAGTACCTTTGCCAAGAAAACCCCAAATGGGGTTATGAAGAGTTGGATATGACTGAAAATCACTAAACAACAAAAAAAGTATAAGCCCTTATTTAAAAAAAAAACAAACCTTACCTTCCATCTTAGAATCAATGCTCTGTTTTGATTCCAAGGCTTTTAAAGAGCAGTCAGGGCTAGGCAATGAGGATTAAGTGAATTGCCCATGTTTACATAGCTAGGAAGTATCTGAGGACAAATTTGAACCCAGGTTGCTAGGCTGGTTCTCAATCCACTTGGCCACCTAGCCACTTGCAATCCTCTCATTTTATTTATTTATTTATTTATATTTATATTTTTATTTTGAATATTTTCCCATATTTACATGTTTCATGTTCTTTCCCTCTCCCCAAATCCCCCTATCCCCCCTTAGCCGACACACAATTCCACGGAATCCTCTCATTTTAAAGAGGAGGAAACCAAAGAGAAAACGAGAACTGTTCATTGTCTTGACTAGTACAAATATTCTTTAGTACACAGATTGCAATGAAATGATTACTTACTTCTTGGTGCTGTAAAATATTCAACTATAAACCCTAAAATTGTATCATTATTGACCCTGTAGGGTCAATGTATTGGTCAAAATATTGACCCATTAGGCAGGATCAAGAACTAAACATTTCCATCTCCTCCCTAAACCTTTCTACCATTTTGTCAGAGGCTGAGAATCAGATCAAAATTAGCTCGCTGTTCTGAGGATTGGAACACTCTATTATTGGCTTCTCTTAGAATCTCTGTGATTAAGATGAGGCTATCTAGGTTGAAGCACTGATCATAATTCCCTGCTTACCTCATACTCATTCAAGCCATTTTTATCCCTCTGGTTTCCATTCACCATTCTTCCCTACCATTCCATTTTTTCCCCTCCAAGGGCCCATTTCTATCATTAACAAACTTCTCTTCATGTTCAATCTTTGCCCTCCTCTAAAAAATAAAGAGTCTTTGTACATATTTTAAATTTCCTTGTAGATAGATGTGTTATTCTATTCTTTCCAATAGGATGGAAGCTCCTCAAGGGAAGGGGTTGTTTCATGGTGTATTTGTATTCTTGGCACTTAGCATGGCGTCTTGTGTGTGGTAAGCGTAATCACCGCTTATTGAATTGAATTAAATATCAGGTTTGACTCTTGGTTTTGCCTAGTTCTTACCTAGACTGCCTTGGCAAAGCCAATAGAATGGAGTTTCCTTATCTATAAGGTGAAGGGGAGGGACTAGATTATCTCCAAATTTCTTCCTAGCTCTAAATCTATAATGTTACCATCTATTGATCTCTAAGATTCCTTTTAGCTCTAAATTCTATGATCTTAATAAATCAGGTTTGTTTTGTTTGTTGTTGGCGTCGTTTTAAATAATAGTACCAAAGTACTGGCACACACTGAACTTGTATGCAGCTAAATCACCTCAATCTTTTGCATATGACATACTAATCATACCAGTCCTTCACAAACTTATATTTTTAAAATTTATTTTAAAAAATCTTAAATTTGGATTTTCCGTGCATCTGTCTGCATTTCATTTTATTGATTGTGCTTCAAAAAAGAGTATATATTCATGAGAGTTTCCTGAAAACTCAAAGGAATTAATCCCTAATGATGAATTACAGGCACACCAACAGATGGTAGGATAGATTTTGGGGAAGCAGAGGACCCTTCTGAGCCCCCTTATACAGTTACCTACTTTGCCTATTCATAAGCCTGGTCCTAGTAACTCCTTTGACTGCTGAGTAAAAAAGTTGATCAGCGAGGGGCTCTGCCAATAGTTGAATAAAAGGAACATGAATGAGAATCCTTAGGCTCAGCTCCACAAAGAAAATACAGCTGGGATTCCCGGTCACCAAGTGGGGAGGTGGGGAGACTACCAGACTTGGTTAGATCTTCTTGGAGGGGAGGGAGGCTCGCTACTTTGCCTCTGTCTTCCATCTGTTCTCTCTTCATTGTTCCCCATCTCTATTTCTTTCTTCATCCTTCTTCATGCCTCAGTGAACCAATCTATGGTCACCAGCCTCCTATTATCACTGATGATTTTCTACTTTTAAGACAATATTCGTCACAGTATCCGTAAATGTATTTTTTCATCTTTCTCACACCAATATGAAATAAAACCACCTTCATCTGGAGTTTGCCCAATTATAAGGTAGATGAAACAATTCAATCTCTTGTCGGGAGGAAGGATTAGACTTGTTCTTTTTGGCCTCAGAGAAAAACCCTTAGTGATTTCAAGGTCAGATAAACTTGACATAAAGAAAAATTCCTAACAATGAAGAAATACCCCAAAATGTATTAGGAAGACTATCTCAGGAGGTTGTTAAGTTCCCCATCATATCATTAGAAGCCTTCAAATAGAAGGTGGTAGATAACTTGATGACCTGGTTAAAATGGGGGTTCTTGGGCAGCAAGGTAGCACAGAAGATAGTGCTAAGTCTAGAGTCTTAAGGATCTGGGTTCAAATATGGTGTCAGATACCCACTACCATGGGCAAGTCACTTAACTCCAATTGCCTAGCCTTGCTGTTCTTTGCTTTTAGAATTAATGCTAAGGCAGAAGACAGGTTTCTTTTCTTTTTCTTTTTTTCTTTGGAAAAATAAATATTAAAAATGGGCATTCCTTTTTCAGGTTATGTGTAGAATAAATAGCCACTGAGGTCCTTTCTTATTCAAGTTCTATGACCTCTGCCCTTTCCTTAGAAATCTCTACTTTTCAGACTTCATGCCTTGGTATTGATTTGTTTCATGAATATTTGTATTTATTCAACCTAATTCAATGACGATCCATTAAATATCTACCATATAGAAGGCATTGTTTGGTTGGGCAAGTCACTTAATCTTTATAGCCTCAATTTCCTCCCCTGTAAAATTAGTGGGTTGGACTAAATCAGTTAATCTAACAAGCACTTATTTAAGCTCCTATTATGCCTTAGGCACTATGTTGAATACACTAGAAATAAATAAATGGATAAAACAATTTCTACTTGCAAGATCCTTATGATCTTATGTAAGGAGATAAGTAAATGTAAGGTAATTTGAAGTGATGTTCTTAACAATTTACAAAATACTTATTGATACTAAACAACTTGTTTCTTAAGTTTGTTGTTTATTAATTTCATAATAATCTTGTTCTAAAAAATCAACTGGATGTTATTTGGTATTATTAGCAGAAGGAATTTTTTTAAGGTCATAAAAAAAGATATTTGTATAAGGAAGCCACTTAAGGTTTTATGTAAAACAGGGTTTTACCAAAACAAAATGTTTGAGAACAACTTGTGTAAAAGTACCATGTGATACACTAATATTTATAACTCCAAAAGTAGTAAGAGGATTTAGGGAATTAGCATGAAGGGACAACATAGTGCAGGGTAAAGACTAGGGGACACATGGAACGTTGTGATCTTTTTTGGACTCAACATTTTTGGAAGGACATTGGCCAACAAGAGAGCATCCATAAGGCAGAGACCAAGATAATTTGGAGAAGATAATGCCTGGGAACTTGTTGAATTTGGAAAAGGTAATGCCTAGGGACATAATCACTATTCATTGAGTAAGTAATGGGCTACTAGATGTGAAAGAAGGATTAGACTTGTTCTTCTTGACACCAGAACCAGTAGGTGGAAGCCTTAAAAAAGCAAACAGTTAATAACCATTTATTAAGAACTTTCTGGGGAAGAAGAGCTCCCTATTTGACAAAACTTCTGGGAAAACTGGAAAACAATATGGTAGAAACTAGGCATAGACCAGCATTCTCACATCACACATTAAGATAAAGCCAAAATAGATATTTGATCAATAAATCTCATACCATACATTAAGATTAAGTCAAAATAGATATTTGATCAATCAATAAGTGGTGTTAGTAGACACAAATTGGGGGAAAACAGAAAAGTTCATCTGTCAGGATTTAGGGATAAGGGAAGAACTTATGACCATATAATACATAGAGAACAAAACAAAAAATGAAATAGATAATTTTGATCATATTAAATTTAAAATGTTTTGTATAAACAAAATCAATGAAATCAATTTAGAAGGGAATCAATAGATTTTGGGGAAAATGTATATTAAGTATCCCTGACAGAGTTCTCATTTCTCAAATATATAAAGACCTGAGCCAAATTTACAACCCTACAAAGCACTTTTCCAGTTGATAAATGGTCAAAGGATATGAACAGGCAGTACTCAGACAAAGAAATTAAAATAATCTACAGTCATATGAAAAAATTCTCCAAATCACTATTGATTAGAGAAATGTGAATTAAAACAACTCTGACTGGCTACCTCACATCTATCAAATTGGCTACTATGAACAAAAAGGAAAATGATAAATGTTGGGGGAAATGTGAGAAAATTGGGCCACTAATACACAGTTGGTGGAATTGTAAACTGATACAATCATACTGGAGAGAAATATGAAACCATGCCTAAAGGACCATAAAAGTATGCAGACCCTTTGATTCATTAATACAGCTACTGAGTCTGTATCCCAAAGAGATCAGAGGTAGAGGAAAAGGATAGATTTATACAAAAATATTTTTAGCTGCCCTTTTTGTAGTGGCAAAGTATTGGAAAGTGAAGGGATGTCCATCATCTGGGGAATGGCTGAACAAGCTGTGGTATATGGTTGTAATGGAATACTATTTTAAAATAAGAAATGACAAACAGAATGAATTCAGAAAATCTGGAAAGATTTATATGAACTGATGCAAAATGAAGTGAGCACAAGTAAGAGAACAACCTGTACACTAACAGAATTATTGTATGATGATCAACTGTGAAGTACTAAACCAGTGATGGGCAAACTATGGCCAGCAGGCCAGATGTGGTCCCCAGAAATGTTCTATCAGGCTGCTCAACATTATTCCTAATGTGACGAATACAATGAGTAGGATACAATACAATGAAACTTCAAAAGAGTTGCCTTAGAATTAGACTGACAGATGAGCATTTCCTTTCCTTTGGCCCCTTCTTTAAAAAGTTTGCTGATAGTTGTACTAAACTATTATTAGGAAAACAAGGTTCTAAGATAAAATTATTAGAAAAACAAAGTTCTAAGATAAAAGGGGTGCATGATAAAAATGCTATCCACAGACAAAGAAGAAACTGTTGGAATTTGATTGCAAATCAGATCACACCATCTTTCACTTTAATTTCTTCATGAGTTTTTTTCTTATTCTATGGGTGATATGTGTCTTCTGTCATGGCAAGGAAAATATGGAAATGTGTATTGCATGAAAGCACTGATATAACCTATATTCAACTATTTTACTGCCTTGGGGAGGAGAAGAAAGAGGGAGGAGAGAATCTGAATTGCAAAATGTCAGAAAACAGTTGTCAAATTTTGTCTCTACACATAATTGAAAAAAAATCTAAAGGCAAAAAAAGGAGGGGTCATTTTGGGCAGCTAGATAGAGGACTAGACCTAAAGTCTGGAAGATCTGAGTTCAAATACAGACTCAGACATTTACTAGCTGGGTGACCCTGGGTAAGTCACTTGAGTGTTTCAGTTCTTCCTCTGTCAAATGAGCTGGAGCAGGAAATAGCAAGCCACTCTAGTATCTTTGCCAAGAAGACCCTAAGTAGGGTAATGAAAAGTTGGATACAACTGAAATCATTGAACAACAAAGAACCTACTCTGCACTAGGTATTATGCTAGGTGCTAGGGAAGGAAAGACAAAAGTGAAACATCTCTGCCCTCAAGGATATTAAAATATAGCCAGGGGAAACAACATATATATGTATGCATAGGAATGCAGAAAAAAAAAGACATAAAATAATTTCTGGGGGAAGGTGCTAGTGGCTAGTGAGATTTGAACTTGGGTTCTCTTAGTCCAGGATCAGTGCTCTTTCCACTACAACACATACATTTCCATTCTTCTTCTGGCTGTGCCTCTGACTCTAAGAGTTTGCCACCATAATTAGCTCCCTTTCTACCCTGAGACATCCTTCTATTATGCCCCAGCTCTTCTCTCATAAATGGCTTCTTTCCAAGGATCTCCATTTAGGGGCTAGGTCTTCTGGACATGTTTTATTCCTCTCCCAGCTGTGGTTTTGACTCTCTGGACATGGGTCATGAATTCTTACCCCTCCTCACAGACAGACAATTTTTTTTCAGTTTGCCTTTATATATTATCTTCCTCTACTAGAATATAAGCTCTTTGAGGCAGGGATTATCTTTCTTTTTCCTTATATTTGCAGACTGGGTTCTTGGCACCGTGCCTGGCACATAATGCATTCCACTTAAGTGATTGTTGCCTGTTTTGATAGAAGGCAAAATTTTCCAACAATTCATAGCTATCAAAAAGTAGAATGATCTATCCCAAGAGGCAATTGTGGTCCCTCTCACGTGGCCAGACAAGGTCACTTAGCTGGTACAATGGAGATAGGGGGATTATTATTCAGACCCAAGTGAATCTAAATAGCCTCCAGTGTCCCTTTTAACTGACATTCAGAGACTGTGATTTTGAAAAAAGTTATCAGTAGAGAGATGAAGGAATTGCAAATTCCTAGTCCCTAGCACATAACAATGAACTCCCTAGAAGTTGACACTAATTAATACAGTAGGAATGACTTGTTATGGATCATTCCTTTTAGAAGAAGTCACCCATCCTCATAGGATGACCCAGTATTGTTTTATAATTTGAGAAGCAGCATGTTATAACACAGTAAGAGCACTGTATGTGGAGCCTGGGGAAACCTGGGTTCAAATTTTGACACTAGCTGTGTGATAATGGACGAATCAATTAACCTCTCTCAGTTTATCTGTAAAATGGGGTTAATAATACCCATAGAGATTCCCTCACCAGGCTGTGATGTGGATCAAAGGAAATAATGTATGTAAAGCCCTTTACAAACCTTAAAGCTTACTGTAAATGTCAGTTATTATCATCATAGAAATAAATCATGGACTAACCCTAGGAGCACCAACTCCAAAAATGTTAGGGCAGCAATATTTGCCCCTAGAGAATTAAAATCACAGAATGTTTGAGCTGGAAGGGACCTTAACGATCATGTAATCAATAAGATCATCAGGATTTAGAGTAAAGATGAACCTTAGAGAATTGAATTGAATTGAATTTAAATTAATGTATGTCCTCTTGATCAATTATTTTTTCTTCTATACTAAGAAACTGAATCCAAGAAGGATGAATTTACTTGCTAGTAAATGTAAATAAAATAGCTGGAATTTGAACCCAGGTGTTCTGATGTTAGGTGGTACAGTAGATAAATCACCAGTCTAGAGTCAGAAAGACTCATCTTCCTGAGTTCAAATCTTGCCTCAGATACTTAATATTTATGTGACCCTGGGCAGTCACTTAACCCTGTTTGCCTCAGTTTCCCCATCTATAAAATGAGCTGGTGAAGAAAATGAAAAACTACCCCAGTATCTTCTATTGAAAATTGAGGAGCCTGGGGTCTAGAGACATGAAATAAATAACTTGTCCAATGTTGGATGTTGAACCAAAGCCAGGAATTCTGACCCCCCAATTCAGTATTTCTTCTTTATTACCTATGGCTCCTTAGGATCATAGATTTAGAGATGGAAGAGATCTCAGAGATTGTCCAGTCCAACTCCCCCATTTTAAAAATGAGTAAACCAAGGCTCAGAGGGGGACAGTGAATTGTCAAGTGTTGTCCCTCTTGCAAATGGCAGATCTGAGACACTGAAGTACTTTGAGTCCAAATCTAGTGCTCTTTCCATAAAGAAAAATAGGTGTTGTTAAGATTCTTGATGATACCTTTGAAATGAGTATCCAATGGTAATGAACACTAAAAATCTAGAAAAAATATTGTAGAGCAGCTGGGTAGCTTAGAGGATAGAATGCCAGACATAGCATCTGGAGGATCTGGGTTCAAATGTGACCTCAAATATTTCTTAGCTGTGTGACCCTGAGCAAGTCACTTAACCCTAATTGCCTAGCTAGTCCTTGCCACTCTTTTGTCTACTTGTACTGATCCAAAGATTGAAGATGAACCTCTGACAAAGGTCTAATTACTCAAATTTATAAGGATCTAAATCAATTGTAAAAAAAAAAGCAAGCCATTCCCCAGTTGATAAATGTACAAGGGATATGGATAGGCAATTTTCATATAAAGAAATCAAAACTATCAATAAGCACATGAAAAAGTGTTCTAAATCTCTTATAATTAGAGAAATGCAAATCAAAACTACTCTGAGATACCACCTCACACCTAGCAGATTAGCTAATATGACAGCAAAGGAAAGTAATAAATTTTGGAGGGGATATGGCAAAATTGGGACACTAATACATTGTGGTGGAGTTGTGAATTGATCCAACCATTTAGGAAGGCAATTTGGAACTATGCCTGAAGGGCGTCAAAAGACTGTCTGCCATTTGAAACGGCCATAGCATTGCTGGGTTTGTATCCAAAAGAGATAATAAGGAAAAAGACTTGTACAAAAATATTTATAGCTGTGTTCTTTGTGGTGGCAAAAAACTGGAAAATGAGTGAATGTCCTTCAATTGGGGAATGGCTGAACAAATTGTGGTATCTGTTGGTGATGGAATACTATTGTGCTCAAAGGAATAATAAACTGGAGGAATTCCATGTGAACTAGAATGACCTCCAGGAATTGATGCAGAGTGAAAGGAGCAGAACCAGGAGAACATTATACACAGAGACTGATACACTGTGGTACAATCGATTGTAATGGACTTCTCTACTAGCCGCAATACAATGATCCAGGACATTTCTGAGGGAATTATGACAAAGAACACTATCCATACCCAGAGAAAGAATTGTGGGAGTAGAAACACAGAAGAAAAACAACTGCTTGATCACATGGTTTGATGAGGATATTATTGGGGATGTAGATTCTAAGTGATCACTCTAATGCAAATATTAATATGGAAATAGGTCTTGATCAATGACACATGTAAAACACAGTGGAATTGCTTCTTGGCTATGGGAGTGGGGTGGGAGGAGGGGAGGGAAAGAACATGAAGCATGTAACCATGGAAAATATTCCAAATTGATTAATTAGTTAATTAAACTTAATTTAAGAAAAGAACTGCATTGAACAGAAGAAGAAACATGATTTATCACTTACTTATATTGATATATGATTGGGGGTTTTGATTTTAAAAGATTATTACAAAAAATGAGTAATATGGAAATGGGTTCTGAGAGATAATACATATATAACCCAGAGGAATTGCTTATCAGCTCCAGGAAGGGGGAGGGAAAAGTGGGGGGAAAGAACAGGAATCATATAACCATGAAAAAATATTTTAAAATAAAAATAAAAATTATATAAAAAACAAAGATTCAAGATAAAGGTTAAGAAATAGAGAAAACAAAAGAATAATGCTAGAATGCAAACTCCTTGAGGGTAGGGTTTGAGTCTTATGATCTTTATCTCTTCCCCAATGCTCAGTTTTGTGTTTAGCGTGAGATTAAAAATTAATATTCATGTACTCCTTGTATTATAATTTTATAAGGTTTTATTTACAATAACTTGAAGCAAAAGGAAAAATTAGCAGACTCAGTAAAGAAAAAGAAAGTTCCCCAACTGTACATGTGGGAGAAGAGCCAGGGTGGGGTTACATACAACCATATACAAACAACGCAAGCACGCAACTTGGGGGACCAAAGAGGAAAGGGATGCAGGGAGATATAGTTCAAAGGTACAAAATTTCTATTTATACATTAGTCATAGGAGAAACAAAGGTACTTATTTAACTCAATTTAATTATGTTTGTTTTGGATACATGAGCCCCTGTTAATTTGAACTGATATCCTATCCTTATTTTCTATATATTCATACATCCTGTTACCTGAATATATTTATGTCAGAATTGGCAATTATGGAGGAAAAATCACTAATTTGGGGGACAGGAGATGAAGGAGGAAGTCACTTAATGATTCATATGCTTGGATCTAGTCATGCCTTTTGTGGATATATAAATGGAACCATGTCAAGTATTTGGTAAGCATCTACTGTGTGCTCAGCACTGTGCCAAGGGCTGAGGATACCAAAAAAAAAAATGGTGAAAAATAACAATAAAAAAAAGGAGGTCAAGGATGGGAAGTTTCCTTGTATATACAATATAGTCCTCCCTCACCATATCAGTTCACTTATCCAGGCTTCACTGCATCTGGGTTTTAAAAAAAGAAAAAAAATCTAATTCTGCATGACGGAGTTACACTTATCTGGCACACGATTGGCTGATGGAATGAAAGGTGACGAACCACAGCTCTGTATTTTCTATCCTGTGTACTGATTGGCTCAGTGAATGTAAGTTAATAAGAGTGTGGAAAAGGTTTATAGGAGAGTGGGGAAGTTTTTTATTTTTTTATTTTTTTAAGGCTTAAAATATATAAATAAAAATATGAATAAAAAATAAAAATATAAATAAAAACATAAATAAATAAATGGATGGGTGTATAAATATATAAATAAAGATATAAATAAAATAAAATAAATATAAAACCACTAATTTTTGGATTTTCACTGTTGCGGTGGAGTAACATCACTCCTGCTATAGGTGAGGAATTACTATATTTCCAAAAGTACTTCTTTTGGGACAGCTAGGTAGCACAGTAGATAGAGTATCAGACATGGTGTCAGGAAGACTTGTTGACTTCCTTAGTTCACAACTATCCTCAAACACTGACCAGCTGTATGATCCCTGGCAGTACTTCTTGTGGTAGCAGAGAAAACAAAGCAAAGGTCCATTAAAAGGAAAATATCAAAAAAAAAATTATAATGGAATGTTATGGAATACTCTTGTCCAATCAGAAATAATGATCTGGGGAATTCCTGGAAAACTGGAAAGATCTTTGGGAATGGTAGAGTGAAGGAAGCAGCACCAGGGGAGCAACATATATAATGATTACAATAATGTAAATGAAAACAAGGCAAAAAAAATCAAATGAGAATAATTAATTGCAATAATTAGGCATTTCCAGAAAATAATGAAGCCCACTCCCCTTTTCTCAGTTGAGAAGTGAGGACCTTGGAGAGTGGAATCAGTCTTCTTTGGCAGATATGATTGCTTTATTAAGTCAGATTTGTTTACCTTTTTCTTTATTAAAATAAAATATCCTGTAGATTAGATAATATATTAGGATATCAATCAATTGATAAATAACTGATAAAAATTTATTGAGCACCTACTATGTGTCTGGTACTTTACTAAGGGTTGGATCCCAATGTGATATCTAAGCAAAAAGAATCAATGAATCTTTTTTTTTTAAATGAAAATTTAAGAAATCATTTCTCTGTTGAACTATGGCATTTTTTATTGTTGCTTACATCAGCACGATGTTGATTGAAAAAAAAAATCTTCACCCTCAAAACTAAATGTCAACAAAATGACCAGTGATTGAAAAATCAAAACTACTTGGTCTTGAGTGACAGAGGAAATCTATAGATCTCACCGACTGAAGGAGTTCAATAAAGCATTGGAAATATTTTAAGCATGTCAGAGCTTAAACTAAGTCTATTGCAAAAGAAAATTTAGCAGAATTTCCTGGGCTGGAGCAGCATGCAGTTACTGGACTAAATGCTATCGTTTCTAAAATAGATAATATTTGTAGAACTCACTAACCATACTTCCTCTCAACTACGGGCCACTTCTCTGCTCATTAAATTGCAAAAGCATTACTTCCTCTTGAACAAGTCTCTACCCTTATCCTCCCCCAGCCCCTTTATTTCTTCTTCCTCTCTAGTGCAGCATGGAATAGGGGAGAGAGGGCTGAATTTGAAAGGAATATCTGAGTTTGAGATCCAGTACAAGCTATGGGATCCTGGGCAAGTAACTTAAGTTCTTTAGGTCTCAGTTTTCTTATCTATAAAATGAGTGGATTAAAATTGGTACTTTAAGGCACTCTGTAAATCTAGAATTGCTCTTCCATTTCCCCCTGTTTTTCTATCCTTTCCTTTGCTTCCTTCCTTCCCTTACTGAGTTTCTCATAGTGACCCCTGTACTCATGTATTTATAGGTAGCCCTAGGCATAATTTTGATAGGCAGCCATGCTTAGACATGGAAAAAAGGAACAGCTTTGATCCAAACATTCCTTTGTTCATTTACACATCTAGTTACTCATTTATCAATGCATTTGTTTAATAAGCATTTGTGAAAATACCAACTTGCTTAAATTATAGTCATATATACCATAATTCATACTGTAGCCATTTGGGTCAGATTAAAGGAGAAAAGAGAAATCAGGGAATGGAAGTGAGTCCCTGCTTCAAGAGAGGTTCTGACTCCATTCCTCAGCAGTGTGGCTATGGAAGCTCTTTTTCATCATTGGCCCCAAATACCACTTGCTAGTGGAAAATCCAAATGAGGTTCCTACTACACCTGGGAAAATGGCAGCTAAGATAATTGCATTCTGCTAATGTTTTCTCATAGACATTTCCATTTTGTGTAATGTTTGAAACTCTGTTTTCCCAAACGGAAATTGATCAAACACTGGAGAAATGGATGCATATCAATGGGAAATAAAATGGATTCTGGAGATCTGGCTATCCAGGGCCCTCTGCAATCTAGCTTAAATCTACATTCCCAGCTTTGTTTCATCTTACTACCTTTTATGAGCTGTTTTTTTTTTCCTTCTTTACAAAACAGAATAAATGTTGAGTTCCCTAAACACAATATTCCATGTATCATTCTACGAATTTGATCAGATATATTAAGATCCTTGTGTCCCTTCAAGGTTTAACTCAGATGCCACCTTCTTCATGAAACCTTCCTTGATCCCCTTGACTCCCAGTTGTTAGTGTTCTTTCTGAACTCAAATTACTTTCTATTGATTTATCTGTGTATTTGTTATCCCTCCCAGTACACTATAAACTCCTTGGGAAAAGGGGAAGGTAGAATTTTAATTTTTGTCTTTATATTCTCGGTACTTGACACAGTGTCTTGCAGATACCAGGTATCCAATAATTTTTTTTTGAATTAAACGAGATCTTTTTGATATCAAATGTCTTGCAAAGAGCTCTCTTAATGATAGAAGCTATGTTATAAAACTTTTTTTTATTAAACATGCCAGATAAACATATTGCATTGACATCTAGTGGCTATGTAGGCTGATAACAGATAGACAGACTCTACTGATATCACACAAAGAATCTTCAATATGTTTTGTCTTAAAGTCCTATAGACCAATGCTGGATTCTAACATATTTATGATACCAGCTCCTAACGAGTTAAGAATTGAAAAGCAGCTCAGAAGTCTGCTCTGATTAATCTGTGTTATTTGCTGAATTCCAGAAGTACAAAAGAAAAATATTTCATTAAACCTTAGAAAATCACAATGAGAAGGGATCTCAGAAGTCATTTAATCCAACCAACACCTGAAGGGTATGGGTAGATATTGTTCAGAGTTTACTCAATCAATGGTCATTCAACCTCCCCTTGAAGAAATATGATTATGGGAAACTTACTACCTCCTTCTTTTTTCTTTCTAGTCTTAGAATTGATACTAAGTCCAGATTCCAAGGAGAAGAGCAGTAAGGGCTAGACCAGTTATTCCCAAAGTGGGCGCCACCGCCCCCTGGTGGGTGCTGCAGTGATCCAGGGAAGCAGTGATGGCCACAGGTGAATTTATCTTTCCTATTAATTGCTATTAAAATTTTTAAAAATTAATTTCCAGGGGCACTAAGTAATATTTTTTTCTGGAAAGGGGGCGGTAGACCAAAAAAGTTTGGGAACCACTGAGCTAGACAAATGGGAATAAGTGACTCGCTCAGGGCCACAGCTAGGAGTTTAGTGTTTGAGAACAGATTTGAATCCAAGATCTTCTATCTCCAGGCTTGGCTCTCTATCCACTTAGCCACCTAGATGCCTCTGCTTCTTCCTAGAGTCTATTTCACTTTGGAATAGTTCTGCTTATTTGGAATTATTTCCACATATGAGGTCCAAGTCTGTCTTTCTGCCACTTCTGTTCATTTTTCCTAGTTTTCCCCTCTGGATAGAAGTTAAAAGAAATTAATTCTTCTTCCATCTGACAAACTTAACTATTTGAGATTGCAATAGTGTCATTACCATTTTTTCTACAAAAAACAACCCTCTAGTTCCTTTAATTAATCTTTCCCCCCTCATCATTCTTGTCATCCTCTTCCATATGTCATTTGTTGCTCTGGACCTTAACTGTCCTCCTATTAGTCTAGCCTAAGATACTACAAGTTGATGATTTTGGTTGCTTTGCCAACTGTTGAGTTATCTTGAACTGGCCATCCATTAACTCTGCCAGGTCATATTGTTACTTCTGAATTATTACACATGAACAATTATTACCTAGCACCAGCTCTCCCATTCTGTATTTCTGGAATTGGGTTTTTGTACTGAAGTTCTAACTTTATCCCCACTAAGCTCATCTTGCTAGATGTAGCCCATTATTCTCATCTGAGAAGATCTTTTCGCATTCCATTTTTTGCCAAGTGATTTGTTCGAGAGTCCTCCCAACTTTGAGTTATCTGCAAAGTTGATAAGTATGATATGTATATTATAATCCAAAGTATTGATGAAAATGTTGAAAAGATCATGGTCAAGAGGCTCATGATTCCCTTTATCTGCTAGTCTTCCAACCCCACGAGGCTAATCCAGGATCTCTTAATGTATCCTTGAGGCAGCACAGCATCTATACAGATAGAACACTGAACTTGCAATAATGGGAAAGCTAGTGGGGATTGCTCTCAGAGATACTCACTAGCTCTGTAACCTTGGAAAAGTCATTTGCATCTTCTGAGTCTGAATTTTTCCTTCTGGAAAATGAAGACAATAGTACACAACTTGCTAGGAGGTCCAAATAAGACAATGTGATTAAAGAATATTGTAAAGCTTGAAGGGCAATGTAAATATGAGCTTTTGCAAATTTTCAAGTGCTATGTAAATGTCAGTTAGTTATTATCAATGCCCTTTTTGCTAACATTGAACCCAGGCCAATAACAGTTTTATTAACTTATTTCTTTCTTAATGTCCTTTTTAAAAAAAGTTAATAAACATTTTAGAGTCCTGATTGTGAAATCAGGGGATGCGTTCAAATTCTGCTTTTATGTTTACTACCTATGTGACCTTGGCAAGCCTCTTTTTCTTCATCTCAGTTTTCTCATCTGTAAAATGAGGCAATTGGATTTCGTAGGCTCTAAGGTACCTTCCAACTGGAAATTTATGATTTTCTACGAGCATTTTGGTTTACAATTCCATTGTTTTCTAAACTCTCTCTCAACATTTTCTCTGCCTTTTGGCAAGTTCTGAATGCCAAATTGCAAATGGGCTGGTTTCTGCATCTGAACATCTACACAAATCAACGCATGTAGATAGAGGAAGAATATGAGACATGTAACACATCTAAAACCCACAGGTATATGAGATTCCTTGAGCTTTTTTTTTCTTTAAGAATCCATTTCTTTCCCTTTCCTCTGGGGAAAAACTTCATTGAGAAGCTGTCATAGAAAGGTGTCATACTAGAAATGAGTTTTCTAGAGGGATTTCAGAAGGTGGTGACCTGGAAAATGACAAAGTACATAAAGGATGAATGTATGAAGACAGGAGAAGAAAGGGGGACACAGGGATCAGTATTGCAATGACTAAAGGCAGAGTAAAAGTTCAGGGGTCAGAACTGGGGGCAACAGGAAACACGATGGTGGAATATAGGTGGTCCTCCATCCAGTAAGAAACTTGACCTTTATTTTTTCTACAAATAATCCTTGATCACCTACTATGTGCATTGTAAGATAGGAAATAGATTGAAATGAATATTTGCAGTTACTAACTCTTGGACATTTCCTATTGCTAGATGTATAGATTTGGGGTGGCAATCTCAGCTCCAGGTGTGGAGATCTAGATTGGATGAGTCAGGGAATTGGGAGAGGGGAAGAGAAGAAGAGACTGGAAAAGAAATCAGTCTCTTTCATTCAGAGTTCTGTGGAAAGTCTGATTTAACTTTTGATCCTTCTTGGGCCAGAAGAATGCTCTATACTCCCCTTCTGAGCAAGCCCTTATTAGGAGCCAAGCTTATGTTGTAGGAAGAATGCTGAATATGGAATCAGAAGATCAAAAGTCAGAAGGATTTGACTGCTGGCTTTGCTACTTATTACCAGTGTGACTTTAGACATATTGCTAACTATCTCTGAACCTCAATTTTCCCATCTGTAGAAGAGGTGCCCTGTGCAAGATGACTTCTGGGATGCTTTCTAGTCAGGGGTGCATTGGAGTCAGCTATAACTTGGGTTCCTAGACAGTTGTCAAATTTTCAGTGGAAGCATTTACATCTCAGAAATCAGCAAATGCTACAAATTAGTGCTTGATTTATTATTTTTTGATTGTCTAGCCTTTAAAAAGTGATGGAGAAAATAGTAATAATTTAGATTATGTTTAAAAATGTTTCCTGAATTTTTGTTATCTTTTTTTTAAGCCCTTACCTTTGTCTTAGAACAAATCGATTCTAAAGCGATGATTAGGCAATGGGGGTTAAGTGACTGAGACCAGATTTGAACCCAGGGCACTCATTTGAGGGGCTCAGGAATTTTTTCATATAGAAGAAAATGCTTAAATTGCATAGAAAATGAAGAGAAATATTCTCTGAGGGAGGAGATGAGGAAGAAGACAAGGGCCCAAAGGTGGGCTTTGGGGCATTGTTTTGGGGCTTCCAGCTCTAAAAATCTGATGTTATGATTCAGGATGCCTAGTATATCTAGAAGCTTGTTTGGTCTGAGCCACACTCCATTGGTTTGCTTGGAATTGGATCAGCCTTTCATAATAGAGGACAGAAAACTGTTTTTTATAGTAGGAAGAAAAACCTGTGAAGGCATTTTAGAAATACACTGACAAAACTTTCCTATTGTGCAAGGAAAATGGAGAGCTATCTGGTGATAGCATTTCGTTTAGGAGAAGGATGTGCTAAGTATCTGTCTCTATCCCTTGAGATGAGATGGGCGGTGTTCATGCAATTGTGGAGCCAGGGCTGGGCTAAGAGGCAGAAAGACTTCCTAACTGTGCAGCCCTGGGCAAATCACTTGATCTCTCTGTGCCTCAGTTTTCCCACTAGTGAGAAGGGGATGGGGGGGCTCAGTGCCCTCTGAGGTCCCCTCTGGGTCTAAATCTACAATTCTGGGATCCTGGGACCTTGGCAAGGTGAGAGATGATCTCAGGTCAGGGAGCAGGTCAAGGAATTCTGTATGGAAGACATCTGAATGGTGACAAAGAAAGGCTTTTAAGTTTGCCTTAGGAAAGGTTGTTAGTAACTTTACTGAATTCAGTTCTCTAAATCAAGTTTATTATAATAAACTTGATTTAGAGAACTGAATTCATGTTTACTACATGCCAGGCATCGGGCTGAGTGTTGGAGATGAGAAGAAAGGGAATGGCATGGCCCCTGTCCTCAACAAGCTCCCATTCAAACGGAAAAGAGAAAATGTGCTAAATGCATACATACAAGATATATTGATCAATGGGTCTGTTGTTGTCCTTCCTATTGAAAGAAGACCACCACGACATCACTGGTGATGTGTTTTGATTCACATATGAATTGGATTTAAGTAAGGTAGAGTCTGACAAGACAAATGGAAGGTAACCTTAGAAGAAAGGCTTCTGGCTTTAGACACTTACTAGCTGGGTGACCCTGGGCAAGTCATTTCACCCTGTTTGTCTCAGTTTCCTCATCTGGAAAATGTAAAATAGAAGGAAAGGACAAACCACTCCAGTATCTCTGCCAAGAAAATTCCAAATGTGAGGCAGTTGGGTGGCTCAGTGGATTAAGAGCCAGACCTACAGACAGGAGGTCCTGGATTCAAATTTGGCTTCAGACACTTCCTAGCTATGTGACCCTAGGCTAGTCCCTTGATCCCAATTGCTTAGCCCTTACCACTCTTCTACTTTGGAACCAATACATAATATTGTATAATATATATATATATAATTGTATGGTAAAAACTATATATCATATAGTATATAAGATGTTAGGTAAGAGTTAAAAAAAGGAAAACCCCAAAGGGGAACATAAAAAATGGGACAAGACTGAGCAACAATGCTTCGAGATTAGAAGAAAGGTATTAGTATCAAAGGGGAACACAAAAGGTTGGTTTGTTTTGAGGGGAGTTTCAGAGAAGAGGGATATAGGCAGTTGGGTGATACAAAGGCACCCAGGGGACAAAAGTGAAAGACTGCTACACTTGGAGTCAGAAAACCTGAGTCGAGATTTTTCCTTAAACACTTAATGACTACCAGTCCCTAGTCACTTCACTTAATCTCTCCGATCCTCAGTTTTTCCCTCTGTAAAATGGACCTAAGAATAGTACTTATACATCAGGATGTTTGTGAGGATGAAATGAAATACATATAAAGCCCTTTAGAAAACCTTGAAACATCAGATAAATGCTGGCGATTGTTATTATTACTGCTAAAATGTAAATGTAGCCAATCCCATGATCGGGTGGGTTTTTCTCACCCCTTGCTTCCACCCAGGCTCGGTGACAGTCCCCATTTGTTACCGTGATGCATTGGTTTTCTGCTGCTATCACAGTGTATTAAAGTCCTACCCACGTGAGTTGCAGACCTTTGTGTATCAACTGAAACAGGAAAAATGCTGGGTTGATGAAGACATGGTACAAATTAGTCACAACCTCTTCAAAAAAAATGCAGCTTGAACAGAGAGCAGCACGGGAGACAGGCTTAAAAATAAGATGTGGTGATTACTTGATATGGATTGTTGATATTCTCCATTAGATACCCACAACCTGGGAGAGTTCATTGAAATGTGCAATTCCATTCTAGTGACATGCTTTGCCCTGTTTTGATTCCAACTTCCGAACACAGTTAACTGCTTATCCAAAGAGCTGCTTTTCCCTGGAAAAAGTCAACCCTCATTAAATGACTCCTGTAGAACAACCTGCTTTGATTAGACTTGTGTAATTCTGTATTATCAGGCTTGCCTTTGATGCCAAACAAGATTAAATTGTCAAGCATAGTATGCTAAGTTCGTAATCTGAATTTAAAACAAAATTACTCATAAGAAACTCTGCTCTGTGCAGCATCAGCACCCAGGGAAGATGCTGCCCGATTAGCATAATTTACAGCAGTGGCGATATATTCTTCCCTAATTATTTGTGGCCAATTATCAATTACTGGTCAATGCTAGAATCATTCACCATAATTGTTTCCCTAAGGTATCTTTCCTTGGGCATAATGGAGAGTTTCATCATATCTTGCTTCTAGTTTTTTTTGCTTTTTTTTTTTTCCTTAGGAAAACAATGCTCTTCTCAACCTATGAGAAAATCAGATGTGACTATTTAGGTGCAAAGAGACTATTTGACAGAGAAAGTCAGAGACACACAGAGAGAGACACAGAGATAGAGAGAGAACTATCTAAAAATATCAAAAGTAAAGAATGGATTATAGTATTTTGCAGGATACAAAGTGTCAAAAAGAGTCCTAAAAAATTACAAATTGCCTTTTCTTAATTGTTTTTGGTGGATTTTACGGGTTTAAAAAAAAAGCCTTCTTTTTCTTGGAATTTACAAAAATTGTCTAGATTCTATATTGAAAGTGACAACATTTTCTTTTTCCTGGCTACCATTCACTGCTGCTAAAGTAGGGTCCTAAAGGCAACCTACCCTAACCTTCCTTACATTTGAATTCCTAATGACTCTTCCTATTGTCTCCTTTCTGCTAGAACCCGTCAATCACTGATGAAAAGTGTTAATCCCTCCCAGAAATCCCAGTCTGGAAGACAAAAGTACCAGTCACTAAAAAAATAATGCCAATTGGTCATGGATGGGGAAGAAATCTCACTAGGGATAGAGGAACACAATGGAGTTTCTTAAGTCCATTTTGCTTCTTCAGCCTAGCTCTGCTTGCATCCAAAGGTTTGGGACTTGAATTTCAAAGTTAGCTCAGTCCCACCAAGGTAACTTATATTCATTAGCTGGGCTCTGACTGAACTGCTGTGAAATCTCTTAGCTAGGACTAGTGTGCTTTTGGCTTTTGCTATAAAAAGTGACATTTCCCACCCTTCCTTTCTACAAGGAGAAACAGAGCCAGTAAGATGTAAGTGCTACCATGTTCTTAATTAGGACATATGTTCTTTTAGTGGTCATTCCTTATTTTCAGAGTTCTTTCATTTGAATGGGACTAATTTTTTTTATGGGAAAAGATCTTTCAGAGGAATTTTCCATATCATAGCTGTGTCCCCTGTCACTGTAACAATTATCTTCCTTATGGAAATCCACGAGTGGTGGTGATGGTTAGAATATCTAGTGTAGACCTGTAGACCATCTAACACTGTGGCCTCCAGCCACAAAGAATGGATGTTGTTTCAGAATAGTTTGAGAGTCTTCTAAACAAACCAACAACTTTGGAGTAGTTCACATGCTTGTTACAGATTATATTTTCTTTAGTGAGGTGGTTGTAGGTGGGTGTTGGTGGGCAGGAAGGGAAAAGAAGAGGATTATTTTAATGTGCTATAATTAAGGAATGTACAATAATTACCTCTTCGAAATCTCTAGGGTGATTATTACCTCTCTAGCTTACAATAAAAGTCTGAGAATGCACAGTAATTAATTTCTATTGGTTATGTGTATTTTACTTTTAACTTCCCAAAGAGTCACCCTATTTTAATTGGCTGAAAATTTCTTCTCAGTTAATTTAGTTTTAACTTTGCCTGGATTTGGTTAGAAATGAGAAGGATTGCAGGTACCATCTCCTAAGGGGATTTCCATCAATACTGCAGGATTATATGCTTTAAAAAGAAGGTTGAGGACAGGCTTTGGGGGTGTTTCTAAAAGTCTGTTGCAGATCTTATATCTTGTTTGCATTATCACTCTGAAATCTTCATTTTTCACTCAAGTAGTTGTTATATACATGCTATTTCAAGAGAATCTCAGTGTTTATCTGCTGATGAACTTAGGTGAGAAAGTAGAGAGTAGGTAAAGTGAGGCCTGACGTAGGATCTCTAAAAGTCAGTCTCTCGAGGTTTTACCAGATACTAATTATTCTAGTCCTGGGGGGCTGAAGGGCCCTTGACTAAATTGGCTCTCTTGCCAATAGTTCATATTTCTAATCACTAAACCACTAAATAATTGTTATATTGATATTGATAAGGATTAATCCTACAAACCCTGAGTAGAAACCACAATGGCTTATGCCACAATGGCCACCCAGGTGAACCCCCCAAGTCTGGAGCAGTAAGCAGTGATCCGCTCACCTCAACCCCCAGAAAGCAACTGCCTCAGCCCTTCTCAACTGCTCCCTCACCCAAAGTTCTCCGGGGGGGGGTCCCCAGGAATTCTGGGTGAGGCTGTCCCCGTATTTTGCAGGGATTCCATGCTTCCATCTCTACATAAGACTAAAATAGAGTTTTCTCTGAATTGCTTTTGACTGTTTGAAAGTCTGAATCCAGAACAAGTGGTTTCAATAGTCAAACCATTGATCTTATTTAGTCTCTAAGATCATTACAGTTTTTGTAATTTAGAAAATGTATACTTTTTGAAGGCAGAGAAGTCTGTACACTCAGTGTCTGGCACAAAGTAGGAACTTAATTTTTTAGAAGACTGGTTGTCCCTACATTACTCAAGCTGGAAGTGCAGGAGATACTCACAAGTCTGGTTCCACTCTAATTGGCCTGGGATCTTGGATCTGCTAAATTTCTCACTGGGTCAGTTTGTCTCTTCTTGGGGAATCTGGTACCCCCTACCCCAACTATCCCCTTCACCTTCGCAGAGTCAGCTTGCCACATTAGCCCCAACTTCTGTTGGGTACCTGATCTTTCAGACTCAAGAAACCTATCAATCTCCACCTCCCTGATAGAAGGGGTTACAAGAGTCTAATATAGTTTAACAAATGCTTGTTGAATTGGATTGTATTTATGTATTATTGGCAATCAGGTGGCAAAGATAATAGAGTGTTGGGTCTTGAGTCAGGGACTATCTGAGATCATATTCTATCTCAGATATTTACTAACTGTGTGACTTTGGGCAAGTCACTTAACTTCCTTCTGGCTGCCTCATTTTTCACTTCTGCAAAATGAGAATAATAAAAGCACCCACTTCCCAGAGCTGATGTGAGGATAAAGTGGGCCATTTTGCAAAGTGCTTTGCAAACCTAAAGTACCATATAAGAGCTCTCTATTATTATTATTCCTCCTAAAGAAAAACAAAACCCAGAAAAGGATATTATCTAATTTTTAAATTGCAAAGAAATGGTAAGTTGCTACTGAGCTATCTAAATTTTTATTGTAGTTGTCTATCAATAGTTTGGGGCTCGTGGGAAATGAATAAATTCTAACTATATCTTTGTCCCTGTTGAAAGTCATTTAAGGGGGCGAGCTGGGTTGCAAAGGTTAACTTTATAAATAAACGCCTGCCTGTTCAGAGACAACTAGTAATTTTTGTTGAACTGGACATTTTTTCAATTCCTGAATCAACCCGTTTAAAAGGCCAGACATCTAATATACATGTGAAACAATCAGATTGCTTTTCTGCCAAGATGATAAATACAACCACACGTCCAAAATCAGAGGTAAAAACATCTAGAAGAAGCATTCTAGTAATCCCCTCAAAAGGTGGTTTGCCTGATCAGATTTAAATAGTTTTCAGCTGAACAAGACTCTGTCTTCACTTCTGGTGAAATATGAATTCCAATGTGATGTGCCGGAAGTTAAATTTCCCCATTCGAAGCCAATAATTTAGCAAGGTGTCATTTCACGCTAAGAAACAATAACTACGGAGGTAAACCATGCCACTTACATATATGACTGGAGGCATTCAAGGTATCCATTACACATGATCACCAATGACATGATTGATAGTTCATGGCCAAGCGATGGACTCGTCTGGCTTCCTTTTTGTTCTCTCTCTTCTCCTCTTGTCTATTAGTCATTTTTGGAGGACCACTGACTTCCTTTTAATGGAATCTTTTTGAACTCTGTTCTCTTTGAACATCCATGAGGCTGTAAAAGAAACTATTTACCAGGCAGTAATTATAAACCACCCCCTTCATGTAAAGCATGGAAAGGTAAATGGTAATTAGAAATGTGTAAAGAATGGGCAGTCCCATCCGAAGAGGAGGGGGAGCTGCTTTGCCTACTTAAAGCTATACAAAATGCCTTCCAGACTTCTCTGGACCAACTGTATCAATTAACCATGCTGAAAGCCCTAACTCAGATGGGCACTGCACACAGCATGTCTGCCAGAGTTTTATTATCAAGTCCATTATGATGAGTTCTTGTCCTAGACAAAGGGAGAACTGAAAACGAATTCAGGCTGACAAATTAGACTTGAAATCAGTTTCATTTACATAACGACTGGAAGTTCATTAATAACAGAGTTTTAATTATTCATGCTCTTGTTTCACTAGATACAGCAGTTTTCCCCCCCGCTGTGCTGGATGGCTGGATTAGCTAAAATGAACCATAGCAAACTGAGAGACTGCCTGGATTTCTCAGATTCCTTCCGCCTTTCACACCACCAAGAGATGGAAGGGGATGAAGAATATGTGTGAGTGGCACGGAGCATAGAGGATGGAAGCTAAAGTGATTTCTCTGAAACCAATTGACAGAATGTCTTTCTTTCTTTCTTTCCTCCTTTCTTTCCTCCTTTCTTTCTTTCTTTCCTTCTTTCTTTCTTTCCTTCTTTCTTTCTTTCTTTCTTTCTTTTTTCTTTCCTTCTTTCTTTCTATCTTTCTTTCTTTCTTTCTTTCTTTTTTCTTTCTTTCTTTCTTTCTTTCTTTCTTTCTTTCTTTCTTTCTTTCTTTCTTTCTTTCTTTCTTTCTTTCTTCCTTCCTTCCTTCCTTCCTTCCTTCCTTCCTTCTTTCCTTCCTTTCTTCCTTCCTTTTTTTTTTGGTGGAGTGTTGGTTAATTTATTTTACTTTTTAAGAGCTTCTCTTTGAGATTATAACTCCTTAAATATCCATTATTTTGAGATTTCCTAAAGCAGTGGGCATATGAGAGTTATGTATATTTCCTATTTGTTATTCCTTTCACTCATCCCTAGCAGCACTAATGGGTTTTCATTTGGTTTGCTTTAATTTGAGCAATAAAAGGCCTTTTCTCCCACATGGAGGAGTGGACAAGCTGGGAGACAAGTTCAGTCTTCATTTTATTCATCTGGTACAAGAGGGAGTCAAGGTCATATTGTAGTCATTGTGGTTAATAAATAATCCTAAGAGCAGCATGGCTTCTCTTCATTGAACACCTTCAGCTCTGGCGAAGATCTTCAGGAAACTCTATGTGGAATAGTGACTTTCACATTCATGAGATTCATTCTGGAAATTCATCCTCCAGAATTGTACCTAAGGCAGGGATCTTGGGACTTGGTTCCATAAGTTTCAAATTAAGAGGTTGCTGATAATATTCATAGAACTCCAAAAACTTAGTTATTAAAAATAATTTTAGCTTATTTTTTGGACTGAATTTATGATTTCACAGGATAAGGAAGTCCCAGGAAGGAAACTCCCTCTATGAATAAAAACCTACCCTGCTCTACCACTTGGGTCTTAGAGAAATGCTTGGGTCCTGAATATGAAAACAAAGACCTTATTCCCTATTTATCAAATGCCTTCTATGCCAATGAGTCAATAAGCACTGATTAAGACCCTTCTGTGTGCCAAGCATTGTACTAAGCAATGAAGATACAAGAAAGGCAAATGATATTCCTGGTCTTTGAGGAACTCACAATCTAGTGGGGAATACAGCATGCAAACAACTATGTAGAAACAAGTTTGTATACTGAATCAAAAGGAAATTAATCATCAGAGAGAAGGCATTAGAATTAAGAAGAGTTGGAAAAGGTTTCTTGTAGAAGGTGGGATTTTATCTGGGACTTGAAGGAAACCAAGTAAACCAGAAGGTAGAGATGAGAAAGGAGAGCATTCTTGGCATTGAGGTCAGCCAATGAAAATGCCCAGATTTGGGAGATGGAGCCATTTGTGAAACAGTCAGGAGGTGATTGTCATTGGATGAAAGGGTATGTGATAAAGGTTAAGGTTATAAAATAGAATAGGGCATAACATAAAGGGTTTTGAACACCTAGAAGAGGATTTTATATTTGCTATTGGAGGTGATAGGAAACTGATGGAGTTTACTAATGGAGGTGGGATGGAGGGATGGTGATATGGTCCAATCTATTCTTTAGGAAAATCACTTTGGTTCTTGACAGGAGGATGAATTGTAATAGGAAGAGACAGGGCTGGCAGACCAACCAACAGGCTATCGAAATAACCTAGACACTCTGAGAAGATGAAGACCTGGTATCAGAAAGGGATGTATTCAAGGGATATTATAAAATGGATATCGACACTGTTGCAGGAGTTGGTGGTACAAGCAATGACCTAGAAGCACAGAGGTGAGGAGAGACCCACCCCCCCACCCCAGGAAAAACCTTTATTAACTACTGGCATCCAATCCTGCATGACCAGCTTTTCAAAATTTGCATTTTTTACTCCTTCTGTTTTATCTTGCTCTAGTGTCTTCTCCTTTCTTTCAATTTTCTTCCTTTTCTTCTCTACTTCTCCCTTGAGAAGCAACTTCTTTTTTTATAATGCCTTCAAAAAGTTCTCTGTTCCTCAGAAGAAACAGAATGTAAATTTAGGTAATAATGGAATACCATACTTACATTCTACCTGACAGAAGTGTCAAGAGAGTTAAGTATTGAAGCTGTTGGCATGGCACCTTGAGAATCTCAGGGGAAAAGGTGCCAATGTTAATAAGACCTAAATACTAATAAATAATGAATCTAATAGAAAAAAAAAGGGCTCCCTGCATTAGCCCTAAAACACTGATATTCTTCTCCCATTCTTACACTCTCAAATAATGTTTTGGAAGAAAATGAGTAAAGGAGAGCTATCGTACCCACTCCCTCTGTTTAACAAGAATGGAAACTTTAAGGGCATCTATTCCTATATTCTAATAAAGGGCAGTTATAGCCAAATTAAAACCAAACCATTGTTTGTGTAACCAGTGACATGCTTGTCTTATCATCTGCCTTTTATAAAATATATTATTTTATTGTTTAATCTGAAACCTTAGCCCCATATATAAAGATATTTTTACTTTCAAAATTTGTTTCAAAGTAACTTTTAAATGACTAAAACTTTGATAGGTATCAAGTGCTACTATTAATAATAAGTATAATTAAAGTATTTTTGTAGCACTTTAAAGTTTGCAAAGTGATTTACAAATATGATCTCCCTTGCTTCTCCCAATAACCCTTTGTTATTATTTGTTATTATCATCCTAGCTTTAAAGGTTTTTTCTTTTAAAAAATTATTTAAATACAATGACAAATTCAGTTTGATTAAAAAATAAGTCCATTGTATTTACAGGGCAGTGAGGTAGTTGCCACACACTCTCAATGATCAAGAAAGCACTCATCTAACTTGGAAGAGAACCCACAATCTTAAACTAGAATAAATTAGGGAGAGATAGAAGTTAGATATCCTCTCTTAGCACAGTATTTGGTCCAATCCTAGTTGATTTGACTATAGTATGCCCTATAATATACAATAAAACAGAAAAAAAGCAAAAAAGTCAGTCAATCAATCAGCAAATATTATTAAGTGCCTACTATGGGGGCAGGCATTGTACTAAGAGCTGGGACAACAAAAATTGGCAAAGGTCAGTCCTTGCTTTCCAAGCTTACAATATAATGGGCGAGAAAACATGCAAAGAAATATATATATACAGCAACATAAATATGAGATAAATAGGAAATAAGAAAGGAAAGGCATTAGAATTAAGAGGGATTGGGAAAACTCATCCTTGATATTTAGTGAAATGGGATATTTTCTTGAAAATGGCCTTGACTAACTAACCTATTAATTTAGACTAAAAAAAAGTTTTCTTATATGCCTTTGACTGAAGACTGCAAATAAAAAATAATAATCCAATCTATTATTTTAAAATATAGTTAAAAACTCCTGAACTAATTGTTGTTCAGTGAGTGGTATGTTTATTTTCTTCTAAAAATATACTGGACCTGTTTTCCTTGTCCCATTCTATTTCTTTTTTCAAAACAGAAAAATATTGCCGAAGGAAAAACGAAAATAATGACAGTTTGTATGTGGAAGAGAAGAAGATGGAAGAGACATCTGGATTGTGTTTGATCTGGAAGTTCTCTTCTCAGACCCCCATTAGGTTACTGCCGTGGGCAAGCAGGAGGGGTTTCCTATGCTGATATTTGATTTCCAGGTGCAAGTATGCACTCATCTAAATCCTATCCATATGCTAACACACATCTGTATAAGTCCTACAGTTTTCTTTTTGAACTGGGTATGAAATATCCACCTGACTGAAGCATGGAAGATGTATGGCCTCAAAGAGCGAAGAGCCCACCAGTTTGGGGAGGAGGACTTACACCCTGGAGATTTATTTCTCTTTCAGCCCCTGTTATGTTGTACTTGGCTTTTTCCATTTAAAATAAATTAGCATATAGAGACAGTATAAAAATAGTGGGAAAAGGCACCAGACCAGCAGTCAAGAGATTTGTGTTCTTGTCTCTTTTTGGTCACTATTTTGGTGACGTTGGGTAAGTTTTAATTTCTTGTACTTCACTTTCTCTACCTGAAGTATGGAGGGGCTGAATAGTTGTTCCCCAAGATCCATTCCAGCTTAAAAGTTCAATTATTTGGGTTATAGTTGTGAAATTGTTGTTTCTAAAGGTTAATTTCCAGAGTCACCTTCATCACTTGATTGTTTGTGAAACATGAGAAAAGCAATAGAATGCTTTACTTGTTTGGTGTAAAGAAGCAAAAATAAACCAAGTTATGGCTGTCAGGATATGTCAATATCATGCTATGAAATAAAATATTATCGGTCATCTACCCATGGAGTTATTTTACTGTGCATTTTTTCAATTGTGCCCAATATTTTGTGATCCCATTTGGGGTTTCCTTGGCAGAGATTCTGCAGTGGTTTGCTTTCCTTCTCCGGCTCATATTCTAGATGATGAAACCGAGGCAAAAAGCTCTAAGTGATTTGTCCAGAGTCACACAGTTAATAAATGTCTGAGACTAGATTTGAACTCACAAAGATGAATCTTCTTGACTCCAGGCCTGGCATTCTATCTTCTATGGCACCTATCTGCTCCTATGTGGTTCTAGTAGGTATATTTATTAAATCTAAGGGTGAAAATCTCAGGCAAATTATATCTTAACATTGGCAGAGTCCCCAAACTTGCCAGCCCTGTTTTAATTCAAACATACTGGTGGTACTTTTTCTCTACTGGTCAGCCTTTTCAGTAATAAGAAGATTCTCTACAGAAAAATTTAAAGTATATGAAATCTACTCAGTAGCTCCCTATTGCCTCTAGGAAAAATCACAAACTCTCCTGTTTAACTTTTAAAGCCCTTCACAATCTGGACTCCAACCTTTCTTGCAAGCCTCATTATGCATTACTTTCCCTCTGGCATTCTGTGATACAGTCAGACTAGTCTTTTCTCTGTTCCTCGCACATGACACTCCGTCCCTAGCTCTGTTCTTTTGTATGCCCTCCTTGCTTGGAACAGACTCCTTTCTTACTGGTGTGCCATAGAATTCCTGCGTCCCTTAGAGACCAAACTCAAGCCCCACCTTCTTTCCTGATACCTCTAAACACTAGCTACTATTTTTCTTTCAAGACTAATTTGTACTTAATGGACATATTTTCTTATATATTTCTTATATGCCACAAGAATGTTTGAATTAAAACAGGGCTGTCAAATTTGGAGACTTATATTCCTTATCTTCATATGTACTTAGTACACATATACACACCTATGTAGATAGACAAATCTAGTCTATCTATATACATTATAATATATGTGTGTATCTAGCTATTATGTATGTGTGTGTCTCTATCTATAGACACACAATTGTTAAACATTTATCAGCATACCTCTGAGTTTAGCACTTCATTATCTGAAAATTCCTTTTGGTAATTTGTATTTTTCTATCTAGCCTCAATGAGATAGAAATGGACCTTAGAGATCATAATTCTAGTCCAATTATTTCTAGATAAGAATTAGAATGGCTGGTCCAAGAACTCTGATGGGGCCAGCTGGGCAGAGACTAGAACCCAGACCTTCTGATTCCTTGGCACATTCTTCCTCCTATTTTATATTATAGAGTAGAATGATATTAGCTGCTCAGAATAATAACCCAGAGGAATTAGTTGGAGCATTTGATTTATAACTACATGTTCTGATACACAGAGAGAGTAAGTCCTGCTTAGAGTCAAAAGGACTTAGATACTACTGGGTGTGTGACCTTGGGCAAGAGCCCCAGGCAATGATTTAAGACTCTGACAGGGCTCCTTCTGCTCTGAGAAAATGCATGTCTCCTTAAGTAAAGAGAGTTTCCTCAAGGAAAATTTCCTATGCAGATGAAATCACAGGTTTGGTAAAAAAAAATTACTTCCTCTTCTCCCCATTCTTGATCAATATGATTAAAAGAGGTAATTGTTTTTT
Source organism: Gracilinanus agilis (assembly GCF_016433145.1). Lineage (NCBI taxonomy): Eukaryota > Metazoa > Chordata > Mammalia > Didelphimorphia > Didelphidae > Gracilinanus > Gracilinanus agilis. The sequence continues at coordinate 50,018,383 of NC_058133.1, forward strand.
CCACAATTTTCCAAAACAAGGCAACTTGTGAAGACTTCCTCTGTGAGTTACTCTTTGAAAGGACAACTAGGTCCTGGCATCCTAACAAAGTGGATTAATGATCTATGTTGGTGATGAGGAACCTTTTAGAGTGAATATGGCACAAGTGAGCCCCCCTGCCCTACCCCAGACAGGGGAAGGAGGAAGCACTCCCATTGAGCTGCTTGGCAGAGGAACTGGTGATGTGAGAAATGTCTTCAGACACATGCAGATGGGGGAAGAAGAGCAGCCCCACCTCTAGCACATGTGCCATAGGTTCACCAACACAGATCTATACTAACTAATACTATTGGAAGGGAAGGTATGGACCATTAGGGCAAATAAATCCTAGCATCCTAAAAAGGAGTCAATGAGTGATATAAACTAATAATATTGGAGGGATGAATATATGTATAAGGTAAAAGAATGAAAAACACAGAATCCTTAAAACCCTTCAGTTTGTTATAAAATAAAGTTAGGAGAGCCTAGGGAGAAACTGCAATTGCTTAGTGAGAAGACAGTTCTCACTGGACTTAGGAAGCCTGAATCCCTCAGGGGCTGTTCCCATCCTCTCTTCCCTTGCTCTGAGTGTGTCATAATCCTGCTTTGTGACAGATGGAAAATGAATTTAGCTTCAGCAGGATCTAGGAGGAAATTCGTTTCTTTGCTTCTTAATGGACCCAAATGCATAAACCAAATCTGAAGCTGTTTATGGGTGGACCCATTAGGTCTTAGGTATTAGGAAAAAGCCAGATAAGGCAAAAATAAATGTAGGGTACAAACACAGATTTGTAAAAGGTAGGGGGGAAGTTTTTCCCTCCCTTCTTCTGAGAAACAATAGTGGGGTCAAGATCAAGGCTATTTAACTGGTGGCAGACTGGAATTTGGTTACCCTGCTATGAAATCAATGACTACTCTAATGCTTTGGAATTTGGGGCTTTACCATGTTGACAGGTGTGACCTGATTAGGAGAGGTGAGCTGGGCCTCCTTGGCGAGCTACAGAGAAAACAGCAGGATAGATTAGAGTTTAGAATAAAGTGTAGTGGGGAGGGGAAGGGGAACAGTAATCCATGGCTAAAGTCCATGAAAAAAAAAAGCCTTAAAAAAACAAGGAAAAAGAAGTTATAAAAAGATAGTATAAATGGATTACAGGGGAAGGGAAGCTGATTTATGACAGGGCATTGATCACCCACTTGAACATCACATTCTTGATACCCTCTTTTAAACTAACATTTATATATTACTGTAAAACTTTAGCTAGAACAAGAATTGATTCAATACATTGTGTATCCAGTATTAAAATGGCTACAAGTAGGCAGTAAGGTAGCACAGGGAATAGAGGTCCTGGCCAGGAGTCAGGAAGTCTTGAGTTCAAAACCAGTCTCAGATACTTACCAGATTAAAGCAATTCTGAGGTTCTTCTTCATAAACAGCTTTGCAAATCTGATGGGAAAAAAAATAAAAATAGCACTGCAGCTAGCTTTGTGACTCTGGACAAGTTATTTAACCTCTGTCTGCCTCAGTTTCCTTAACTGTAAATGGGATTATAATATCTCCCAGAGTCACTAAGGGGCTCAATTGTGATAACATTTTAAAAAATGATTAATACAGTGCCTGGCACACAACAGGTGTTTAATAAATGCTTGTTCCCTTCCTTTTTCTCTTTCTTATGAATTTAATTGCAAAAGAATCACACATTTTCATTATCAAACAGTATGGTGGAAAGTGCCTGACTCACTTGGAGTCAGGAAGATGTGGTTTGGTACTTTGATGCTATCTTTGTGGTATATCAGCTTTGAAACTATGTGATTGTGGGCAAATCATCTCTTTTCTTTAAGCCTCTGTTCCCTTCTTTTTTCCTAATTTTTTTTCAACTAACAAGCATTTACTTTTTCTCTTACTTCCCCTTGCCAGTTGGGAGTTGGTGGGAGAAAAAGAAAAACAAAGCTCTAGTAACAAATAAACATAGTTAAAACAAATCACTATATTAATGAAGTCTAAAAATGTTAGCTTAATTCTGCATATTTAGTCTATTGCCTCTTGAGATGCCAGGAGGTGAAGGGGCATTTTTCAACAGTTCTCTAGAATCATGTCTGGGGATTGAATTGATCTGAATACTTTACTTCTTTCAAATTTCAGCTGAATAATGGGGTTATTATTTTATGCATTATTTTTTTGGTTCTGTTCACTTCGATCTGCATCAGTTGATGTAAGTCTTCCATGGCTTCTATGAAAAATCCCTTGTTGTTTTTAAAGGCATAATGGTTTTCTACTACTTTAATTAACTTCATAATTTGTTGAATCAATTCACAAATGATGGGATACACATTAGTTTTCAGTTCTTTGTGAACATCAAAAGAGTTACTATTAATATTTTTGCCCTTACAAGCCCCTTTCCTTTTTTTTTAAATTTCTTTGGCAATATAGGACTAGTAGTAATATTGTGGAGAAAAATACAAAGACATTTTAATAATTTTTTGAATATAGTTCTAGACTGCTTTCCTGAATTCCTTTATGCTGACATTATCTGTTATTTATCCTGGATGTATATTGCTCACCCATAATTATTTGCATGTTGTTTCTCCATTAAATTATGAGTTCCTTGAAGTTAGGGATTTTTTTTTTGCTTTCTTTGTATGCTCGGTGCTTTCTGTTGTCCCTAGAACATAGCAAGTTCCATGTTTGTTAACTTATCATAATTTGACTAGTCTGGGCCATTTCTGAGCTCTACCAAAAATTCATTAATGTGCCTGTTTTACCTCAGCCCCTCAAACATTTTATTTTAATTTTATTTTAATTTTTCAAATCTGATGGGTGTGAAGGAAAACCTCAGAGTTGCTTTAATTTGTATTTCTCTAATTATTAATGATTTGGAGCACTTTTTTCATGTTTTTCCCCATGTGAATATCGATAATCTGGGTTTCTTCTCTTCAGAATTATCTTTATACTTTCTTTAACTATCAATTGGGGAATGTGAGTCCCATTTTTTCACCTCTAAAATGGGGATGATACTTATACTATCTGCATTAGAGGGTCAGTTCAGAGAAAGTGTTTTGTAAAACCTAAAATGCTAAGGAAATACAAACCAAGATTATTCTTATAGGAGATGGATAAAGAATACCTATTGTTTAGACTCTGACATGTGGTTGGACGGATAACCCACGGAGCTAGTTCATTAGGGTGTTTATCATGGAAGCTCTGCAGATGGACAAGGAATTTGGCTCAGAATTGAATAGGAGGAAGAGAACAGGCTGGTTTGTCTTTGGGAAATTGTGCAGTGCTTTTAATGATCTCAAACATCTCCCTGAAACAAAGGCTACCTCTAACACATGCATTCTTCATGTGATGCTGAAAGACTGTAAAACATTGAATAAATGGCAGTCTCCAAAGAAATACTTCCTTGCTGAATGAAAAATTTGGAATTTTGGAAATTACCAGTGGCATCTAGGAAATATGATTTCTGATTTTATAGGCTCCCAAGATCAAATAGGATTAAATGACAAGAAGGAAAAAAAGAAAACAAAACACCATGAACTTTACAGGACACAAGAAGTTTCCTATTTCAATCTCCTGCATGGAGAATTTCCTGATCTCTCCAGGAGTTAGTATTTTCTTTCCTTGCTTTCAAATTATTTTTTTAAATTTATTTTGTATTTAAATCAAGTCATGTCAAGTCGGTAAGCATTGAAAATCCTACAATATGACAGTCACCATGCCAAATGCCAGCGATGCAAAGGCAAAAGTCATTGTGTTCCAGTGACATTGGAATTCCTTGCTGTTTCTCAGGTTAAATACCTCATCTCATGACTCCAGGCATTTTTTCTGACTGTCCTCCATTCTTGGAATTTTCTAACTTCTTATCTCTGCCTTCTGCCTTCCCTGCTAAAATGTGACCTTCTATAGGAAACCTTTTCTTATTTCTAGAGCTTTCTATTTGTTCCTACTCTTTCCAAAACCAGAGTGACAAAATAAAATCAGAACTAGATGAAACTTAAGAAAGAGATTAACTAGTCTAATGGCAGCTGAGGAAACTGAGGCTTAAGTGACTTGCTCTAAGTGAAGCAGCTAGATAGTCTCAGAGACAGGGATAGAATCTGGATTTTCCTGGTTCCAGGGTCAGCATTCTTGCCACAAGACCACACTGTCGGGGTGGCCGCATGGAAAGAGGCCTAGATTTAGAATCAGAATATTTGGACTCAAATCCTCATTCTTATATTTAATGTCTTTGTAATCTTGGGCATGTGACTTAAACTCTTGGAATAACAGTTTCTCATCTATAAAAAATAAAAAGTTCAGAATAAATAACCTCAAAGATCTCTTCCAATTCTACAGATGATCCTTGGATTCCTTTGTTCAGTGAAACCACTTGCTTCCTTGGCTAATATGTAATATTGAAGAATTTTTGGATATTCCATCCATAATCTTCACCCCCCCCCCCAAATTGCTATTTAACATGTAAATATAAGTGTGACTTTCATTCTGTATTGCTGGAAAAGTTAAAAAAAAATGGAAACAGATTGAATACAGGATAATACTCAGCTAGAGAACTTGGGGCATTTCCTTTGACAGCTTCTGGTCTCAGCCATACAGGCATAATCTGGCTTTATGGAGCCTAAGGGGCTAGAGGAGGAAAGTAACTACCATTCCAGGTGTGGAGACAAGAGATGAAAGGATTGATTTCCATGTCTAAATATTTGCTATCTGCATTTTTCAAGTGGGCCATCCATTTCACCACTGGGTTCTGCCATGCTTTCTCTCTCTCTCCAGGTGTTTTTCCAGCCCAGCCTTCAAGTCTCCCTGATAGCTTCTAAGGGGAAACCTTCAGGTAGGTTTAGTATAGAAGATTAAGCCTGCATTAAGATTAAGTCTGAAATGTTCTGCTACCAATTAGCCCTCTAGTATTTCTGTAAGCCTTGAATTTTTGATGCGATCAATGACACCAAGTGGAGCCATCTTCTGTGGAGTGGTTATTAAAGATATAAAAATCAATACAAAAATGATACTTGGAAATCTATATCACAAGATAATGAATCACCATGAGAGCCGCCTAAGAAAGAATGTCAGCAAACCCAACAGAAGGTTTGTGCATAACAAAGTATTGCAAGCCAGTCGAATTTAAACTAAATTTTGCATGAGACAAAAGACTTCAGGCAACACTTATGAAACATTTGCATGTCAAGGCTTTAATGAGATGGAGACAGAAGCCCAACCAGGCAAGGGGCTACTTATGCATGAAAGAGGAAGAAGGCAGGATTGAGACATCCAAGACATTGCCAATAGTGGCATAATTTGACTTTAACTAATGACAAAAAGGCATCAAAACTTTTTCCGTCAGTAATCCTCCTTCAATTTCTTTTAAATGAAACATTATTTGCCTGCACCTTAAGTCCTTAAGTACTGATTATTATTGGAACTTCGCAGAATCGTCCAAATTCAATTTGAAGTAGGGATTGATTTAGTTTCTTTCAAAGGAAGATTTTTCCCTTCTCTCTCCCAAATTGAGCCAGCGTGCATGACTTTGCAAGTTCATTTGGTTTCCCAGCTTGACACACTTTTAAATGATATGAGGGGTTGTGTTGGTATGTTTTAGCCCTCGTGTAACATCCCAGGTGGTCTAGTACAATCATTCCCACACTTGTGGGTCATTTCCTTCCCTTCCAAAGAGAAATGGGTCACCAGGGCTGGATGCCCTCAAGAAGCAAATAGTCAAAGGAATGCCTCCTAGTTGGTCCACCAAAGTGTAAAGCATAACTAGTGTAAGATGGATTATAAAGATCTCGCTTGATATTCTCTGCCATTTTCTAGTTAATCACACAGGTGATGCAGAATTTGGTCCCATGAAAGATTAAATGATCCCCATTTGCTTCTGGCCAAGCAGCTATCTAGCCCTAAGAGGACTCAATGGCTCGATATACATGATAAACCCTAAGGGGGCCCTTGGTCCTTTCCCAACCTATAACTGAGGTAGGGGGTGGGAGGTGGTGAGATGGAGAGGTGGATGGGGTTGGTGGTGGCAGCTAAGATCCAAGTTAATTAAAAGAAAAAGAAGCAGTTTCTTATTTGCTGTCTTCTTCTGAGATCTTCCAGATGGCATTGTGTAAATCTGAGACTCCTATTGAGAGATGGGGAATGGCTGGCCATTCTTCCCCCTGACATCATAGAGACTTTATCTCTGTGGCAGCCGGTTCAAGAGGGACTCCATTAGAAGAGCTTATGCCTAGGTCTCTGGTTGCCTTTCTGGCTATGCCTTTTTCAACAGAGCATCTGCTAAAAGGGCAAAGTATGAAGAGAATCTTGTGAGTTCAAATATTCTGGAGGTTCATTGACTACTCCTGCCTGGTGGCTGGGCAAACTCCTGCATTGGAGAGGACAAGAAGATGAGCTTCAGCCTGGACTGTTTTATTGGTACCCATGTACTAGGAATTGCTTGGATACCAGAGAGCCAATAGGAAATGAAATAAAAATGCTTAATTTTATCAACAACCCAGCGACCTATGATCTGATGAGGTTTAAGTAGCAGCCTCCCAGCCAGGGAAACTTAGCTAGTGATGCTATTGAGTTTGATACGTTTCTGAGAGTTTAAGTCTTACTGTCATGGTGCCCTAAGGAGACCCTTTTGGGGTTTTTCCTTTACATGTCAGAAAAAAATAACTCTTGAATGCCTGATTCATAATGTAGACTGAGTACCTTTCTCTTCCCCAGTTTTGGTGAAACACTAGACAAGGGCTTAAATCTGAGCAAAAAATAAATGGAGGAGGGAGCAGATATTAAGCCAAGGAGAGTGAGAGAAAAGAAACTTAGCTTCCCTCTCATTAGAGGCCCTATTTACTCCTTTGCCCCACAAAATGAACCCTGGTCAGGACTGTATGCCTTTATTCTGAGCAGAGGGGTCCCCAAGGGGGAGAGAGTGGGCCTAGGGCCCCAGCTTCTTGGCCCCAGCAGTAATTTCTTATTGTTAAGACTAGAGAAACTTCTAAGCACAAGGTTTTTCTGTTGACAGCTATGTAAATAAAGTTTTATAGACCAGGATTAAGCAAGGGTGTGTGTTTGTGTGTGCATGTATTATGTGGTGTAACAGTCATAAATATTTCTATTTCCTTGTTTCTCTTGGTGTTCCCATTTGGAAGTCTTAAGTAACAAACACCACGGAGCAATGTGCTCATAATCACCGCTTATTAAGTCTTTAACTGCACACCAAAGGCTCAGGGACAAACTCTCCATTAATCAGCAGCTCTCCACCGTGGATTCATGGGGATATCTTTGTTTTTGTTGGAGTTTTCCCTTCCTTCTCTTTCTCCCAATGGTGCCAACATAATTTCAAGAAAGCGAAGCCCTGATTGGTTTGTGTGACCGGTAGCCTTGGTTGGGTCCCTCTTATTTTCATAGGCCTATATCAAAGCTTGAATAGCAAGATCAGTTGTGAGTTGCTCCCAAGTCAATTGAGAGGCTATTCCTGGAGAAATTGCTTTCCCTCCTCCCCATGGCTATCACCTAACAAAAAATGAGGGAGCCAGACACACCCAGGGTAGCTGGAACTAGTCATTGCCCTTTTTGGACTTAATTTGTTCCCGGCCTCCTCACCCACCCCCAGAGACTTTGAAAGCAAATGAACCATTCAATAGTATAAAACAAGAGGAATTAGGGCAAGCTTCAATAAAACGCAGACCTCTTGCTGGCAGCAGGCACCAAGACAGAACTCTAGCTTTCCATTCAGTAGTATCCTGGCCCTTCTGACACCTCCTGTTTGGCCCCTTTAGGAGTCTAGTTCTAGGTAGTCTTGACATTGCTCTTTCAGGTAAACTGGTTCTCAGGCTTGGATTCAAAGGCTGTCATTCAAAGAACACTCCTTTATCTTCATCTGTAAACTCTACCTTACAAGCCCAGAGAATAGACTTTGTGATTTGTCAATGGTTACAGAAGCAGGGGCTTAACTTGGATAGAGTTTCTGATATCTCTTTCGGGTGGGGAGGACTGAAAGGTCTGGGAAAGGCTGTGATCCTTAGGAGTAAGGGATCAGGAGCATTTAAAAAATCATTAGAGCTCCCAGAAAAGGGGGCAAGGCTTGTTCGCGAAGGCTGGCTGCTTTTTAACTCTTCAGAGACACAACTTTTCCAAACCTGCTCTCTATTCCTGCTAGGGAGAGTGGAAGAACTCTGTGTGAAGTGTTTGTGGGAGATTTTTTTAGGGGCTCTATGCTATCCTAGGCATTGGGGAAACAGAGAAGAGATGTTGAGGAGAGAAGAAGAGAGGAATGAGGAGAGAAATGTGGAGAGCAGAGGAAGAAAGGAAGAAGAAGAGAGAGATAAGCTTTTTAGTGCTTACTATATGTTAGGCACTCAGCTAATTGCTGGAGATGCAAATTCCAGCAAGACACCACCTATAAAACAATCAAAAGTGAATGCTAAACAATTATATAGAATAAGCATGGCTTCCATAAAAACGATATGAGAATACATCTTCTGCAGCTCTTTTGCAGAGGTAGGAAATCCCCATGTGTTGAACATTGCATACATTTTCAGATTTTTTTAAAATATAGATTGGGTTTATTGCTTTCCTCACCCTCCCTTCCTTTTTTTCTTTTACAAATAGTCTTTGCTCCACTGTAAAGGTTTTTTTGGAGGGTGGGGAAGGAGGCTAGATGGGGGTGGTAGCGGTGCATTTTGTTGTTCAGTCATGTCCACCCCTTCATGACTCCACTGGGGGTTTTCTTGGCTGAGATACTGGAGTGGTTTGGCATGTCTTTTTCTAGCTCATTTTACAGATGAGGAACTGAGGCAAACAGGGGTTAAGTGACTTGCTCAGGGCTAAATAGCTAATAAGTGTCTGAGATTAGACTTGAACTCTGGAAGGCGAGTTTCCAGACCCAAAGACAGGGACTCTATCCACTGTGTTACCTAGCTGTTCTGGGAGGAAATTTAGTCATTATAAAACAAACAAACAAACAAAAACAAAACCAGAAAATAATGAATCAACCAAATTAACAACAAAATATGTCAAACTTGACCTCAAAAATATAGTATTCTGATGTAAGAAGATTATATATAATGGGAAGATGGAAGGTGGGGAATAAAAAATGGGAGAAAGGGAAAAGGGGAGAAGTCATGTCTAACAGATTGTAGGAAGTAGAAGCAGTGTTGTAGACTGCTTTGTGACAAATAAAGGCAAAAGGCTCACCTATGTGAGTATGTGTGGGGGTTCATGGGTAGAGTCCAAATTACGGTGGAATGGAGATAGTTGAGAAGTGGTAATATGGATTGAAAATTTGTTTGGTGGCTTGGTTGTTGAATAGAAAATGAAAACATTCCTTGTGCTTAGGAAGCTTTAGTGAGGAGCAGTCTGGGAGGATGTGGGGAGAAGTGAAAAAAATCTACATATAAAAGCTATTTATTATAAAACCTCTGTTTATACGACTCAATGCAACAAATTCAAGAACTGGTCATTGAAAAAAACAAATACAGAAATATACATAAAATAAAAAAGTTTAATTGTGTTAAAATCTGTACCATTTTCCCCAAGCAAGGTAAAGTCTTGTAGCAATTCTCCCAATCATGCTCATTCTTGTTTGAGAAAAGTTAGCATGAATCATCACATTGTTTTACACCAAATATTAGCTCTGGAGTTCTCTCTTGTAAGGAGTTCTGTGTAGTCATAACTGTGTTTCTCTTTGTTTCATTAATAGTATTTTGTAATTAATATTGTCTCCAAAGTACAAGATAGCTCTAATAAGACTAAGAGAAGTCACATAGTGTCTAGGTATATTTGACCTACAACATTCCAGAGTATAGTCTGAATCATTAGAAAAGATTTAGAAAAACAAATTAAAATACAATAAACCATAGATAATACTAATAAGTAGTTTTCTAAGTCGGACTTTAGGATTTTTTATAAGTGACTCTTGTTTCTGAGTGTGTCACCACTCATTTGGATAGTTTGGTTTCTTAAATTGTAAGTGATTTGCAGAGTTTAGCACAGTATATGGTACACAGTTAGCACTTAATCATTGTACATTGATGGATTGACTAATTCTTGGAACTCATACTCAAAGATGTTCTAGCTTGGTGGGACCAGCCAGATGTTTATTTCCAATGGCATGGAAGTCATGGGGGCATGAAGGTGATTCTGGGTTTGTTCCCAAAGGCAAGCCATCGGAATGCAGATTTTCTTAGTATCCTTCTCATCCTGGAAAGTCACTCCACTCCAAATGGCCCCATCCTCTGGCTGGTTTATCTCAGAAGCTTCAATTTAAGAAAAGTGTCCAGGCCAGTCTCATTCATTCTTGCATTACTCTCACAGCTGCACACCTGACTTTCTGGAGTTTCTCTACCAACTTGACTTCTTGATTAAAGATGACTTAACTCTGGCATGATCTACCAAAATGGAAAAGTTTGTGTATGGGAATGTATATGGACTTTATGGTTTTTGTTCAAAGACCAACAAACTACTCCAGCATCTTTGCCAGGAAAACTCCAAATGAGGTCATGAACGGTTAGACATGACTGAAATTATTATGTAACAACAACTCTTAAAAGTGTTAAAGATGGGGGCAACTGGGTGGTTTGGTGGATTGAGAGCCCAGTCCAGAGACAAGAGGTCCTGGTTTAAATCTGGCCTCAGACATTTCCTAGCTGTGTGACCCTGGGAAAGTCACTTGATCCCCATTGCCTAGCCTTTACTACTTTTCTGCCTTGGAACCAATACACAGTATTGATTCCAAGATAGAAGGGAAGGGTTTTAATTTTTTTTCAAGTGCTAAAGACAATTAAAAAGTGTCTTCTAAGAGGTAGGAGATTTACTACTCCATGGTGGATACAGAACCATACTAATGACATCATAGCTCTTTGAAATATACAAGCATAAATTCAGAAAACAATATGTAATTGTCAGTAGAGACCCAATGAATAAATCAAGATTAAATAAATAAGATGAAAACAAGAATGCCAAAAATTAACACATTTTATAAGTTGCAATACTTTTAACTGCCATGTAGGTGATTACTATGAATGAGATAAGAAATAATGACTCAGATTTCTAAGGTAAGTTTAAGTTTTACAAAACATTTTCCTCATAGAACCCTGTGAGGTAAAGAATAAAAGTATTATCATTCCCATTTTACAGATGAGGAAAAAGAGGCACCAAAAGGTTAAATGAATTGGTCAGTTACAGATATTATGTATTTGAATGGATAAATTTCAAGAGAGCCATAAACTTAGATGGAAAAAAAATTACATGTTTATTTTCACTTATCTCTAGATTCAATTTAGAATTTTTTCATGTTATTTTAGGTATTTAAAACCATAGGCTTCACCAGACTGCCAAAGGGGTCCCTGATACAGAAGAAGTTAGGATTCCTTAGACTAAAAAATTCTTAGAGTTGAAAATAAAGTCTCTGAAAGAAAATGTGTATTTTAAGAGTCCACATTAAATAATTCTCTAAGTACAGAGACATGAACTCATAGGATAATAATAAGAGCAAACATTTATAGAGCCCTTTCAAGTTTGCAAAATACTTTTATACATGTTTTCTCATTTGCACCTCATGAAAATCCTCTAAGCAGCTAGATCATGCAATGGATAGAAAGTTAGACCTGGAGTCAGGAGGATCTGAGTTCAAATTTGACCTTAGATGCTTGGTAACTGTGTGATCCTGGGCAAGTCATTTAATGTCTTTTTGCCTCGATTTCCTCATCTATAAAGTGGATAATATAAAAATAGCACCTACCACCCAGGGTTGTTGTGAAGATCAAAAGTGATAATGATTGTAAAGTTCTTAGCACAGTGCCAGGCCCATGGTAAGTGGCATATAAATGTTAGCTTTATTATTATTAATAACTGTAATAATATCTACTAGTTGTGTGACTTTGGGCAAGTTACTTATCATTTTATCATGTCAGTTTCTCAATTATAAAATGAGGATAATAGTAGCACCTACCTGTTAGGGTATGGTAAAGATCAGGTGAAATAATACTTGCAAATCTTTTGTCACAGTGCCTGGCACACATCAGATGCTATATAAATATTATTATTACTGTTTTTGTTGTTACTGTTCCTAGAGTTATTTTTTGTTTGTTTTTTAGGCATTGATCAGATCTGATCTCATTTTGGGTTTTCTTGATAAAGATGCTGAAGTGGTTTGCCATTTCCTTCTCCACCTCATTTTACAGATGAGGAAATTGAGGCAAAAAGGGTTAAGTGACTCTCTCAGGGTCACACTGCTGGTAAGTTTCTGAGATTAGATTTGAATTTACAAAGATGAGTCTTCATGACTCCAGGGTAGGTGCTCTATCCACCGTGCCACTTAGTTTCCCCCACTAAAAGATATTATTAGCTCCATTTTACTGATTGAAAAGCCAAGGCTTACAGAAATTAAATGACCTGCCCACATCTCAGACCTTCCTTCCTCTAAATCCAGCACTTTAGAGTCTATGAAACAAGGTAACTCGAGTTTAAAGTCAGATTGATTTCCACTTCTATGCCTATAAATCACCAGCATTGGCCCTGTTTTATTAACGCTATAGTTTTGTCTATATCACCGAGAAAAAAGCACATCCGAACATATAAAGCTTTTACTCTTAATAACTCAGTTGCTTACTTAAATATCTATTGATTTTTTTTCCTCCTGAATCTGTAGACCATCTGCTCACAAAACATCCATTGACTTCTTAGGGACTAAAAGATCAGAATTGGTTGATGTTAATGGACCGACATTCAGTTCATACAAGCAATAATAGTTTCAACTCAGTCATCGTCTCGATAAACTTGAATGTATGACTGAGACATTATTCCCATGTGAAACCCCACTCGGGGACTCTTTAGTCTCAGGATAATCCAGTTAGTTAATAGTTTCAGGATCAGCGACTCATCCACAAGCTCCTTTTTTATAATTTGCTCTCTGTAATGATATTTCCATGAGGGAATGATCCCTTCAGGGTCTTAGATGCCAAGGGCTTCTCCAGCCCAAGTCTGAGCAGGATCTATCTATGGTATCACTGGCCAGCTCCTTCTTGAAGACCTCTAAGGCAAAGAGTTTGTTATCGATGAATGTAACCTGCTGAAGTAATCCATTATACTTCGTATAACTCATATTCCTTAGGGAGTTTTCCTTAAATAGAGTCCAAATCCATCTCCCCACAATTTCTATTCATTCGTATTAGTTTTGTCTCCTGATGCCAAGCAAAACAAATTTAATCCTTTTTTTTTCCAGAAGAGAAACCTTAGAATATGTGAAGTCAGTTAGAATATCTCCCCAAAGATTTTTCTTCTGTAGCCTTAATCATCTTCAGGTCCTTCAACTGATGCTTGTAAGGAATGGTTTTGAATTCCTTCACAATCCTGGACGTCCTCCACTGGAAGGAGCAGCATTTGCCAATTTCCTCCCTAAAATAGGCTAACACAATTACCCAGATGTAGTCTGACTAGGGCAGAGTATAGTAAGACTATCTACCACCTCTGTCTATAATCTTCTAATAGGCATTCAGGACTGCTCCTCCTCCTTTTAGCTAAATAATTCAGCTACAAAACATGGTGGTTTGCATGCTAGACTTATAGACAAGAAGATCTGAGTTCAAATATTAACTCAGATATTTACTTAGCTGGGCAAGTCACTTAATCTCTTTCAGCTAATTTTAAAGAGCTATAATTATTGTCCTTTTGATGTCAGATTAAGCTTTCTAAAACTCTTGTGAAATCACATTATGCCTTTGTCGACTCAAGAAAATTTACAGTGGCTTTCTATTGCCCATCACATTAACTATAAATTACCATATCTGGTTGTCAAGACCATCCACAATCTGGAGTTTCCTCTTCTTAGCCAACCTTCATAGAATTAGAGCAATAAGAGACCTTATGGGTCATTTAGTCCAACTCTCCCATTTTACAGCTGAGGAACTAAGGCAGAGAGAGGGAAAAAATTACTTGTCCAATGTCATACAGGTACTAGGGGACAAATCTCAAATTTTAATCCAGGTCGTCAGATTCTAACTCCAACACTCTTTCTACTATAGTATATGGGTGATTTTTTTGCTATTGTTGCTGTCTATTCATAGGCTGCCTCCTTAAAATGATCCAGGAAAATTCTCCCCCCTTTTTGCTGAAACAAGTAAATTTTAATTTATAAATACATGTCATATTAATTTCCATTTCTCTTATCTAGGTTCTTCAGACTTGAAATGCCTTTTCTTTCTCTCAGAATTTCCCTGACTTAGTTCCTTTATCCAAATAGTCAATAATGATGGGACCAATTGAGGCAGCAGGTGCCCCAACTAGCCCCTAAATATTTAGCTACTCCTTTTGAATCCCTACACCAAAAAATACTGATTATGGGGATGTGGATCAGAGGCCATAAAGGGCCTTGTAAATCCAGAGGGGCTGGCTAGTCAGGTAGGGCTCAGCTGTTCCAGCTTCCAAGACAGCAGAAGCTTTTAGACAGCTGTGGGAACAAATGTTTGTTTATACCTCACTTACCATGTTCCATTTTGTATTGTATTAATCCATGTTTGTGTTATAGCCACCAACTGGATTGCAAGAGGGTATAGCAGGAGGTAGTAGGTCCCTTTTATGGAAGGTCTGCTTGTTTTGTATGTTGAGGAGAAGTGTTAAGGTAGGAGATGAACTGATGTCCTTTCTGAGGTTGGACTTTTGTGATTCTGGAATTCTTTAAGCTAACTTTTCTTGTCTTTATATACCTTACTTCCTACCAGGCACCCTTTGATCCAGTGACGCTAGCGTTCTTGCTGTTCCACAATCAAGATGTTCTCTTGGTTCTGGACATTTTCTTAGGCTGCCCTCCAAACCTGGAATGCTCACTTTCCTCCTCTCTACCTATTGGCTTCCTTAAGTTCTAACTAAAATTCTGCCTTCTATAAGATATATTTGAAATGAATATTTCATAGGAACATGGGAACAAGTATGAAGGAGATAAAAAAAACAAATATATGCAGAGAAGTGATATATGTTAGGATGCAAGATGCTTGAGGCCAAGAACTGTCTGTCTGCTGGTATTCCTATTTCCAATGCTCAGATGAAGTGTTTTGCATATAACCAGCCCTTAGTAAATATTTGACTCATTGTCTCTTGCTGAGAGACTTAATATATTCCAGTGGATAGGCATCATGAAGATCCCAGTTCAAGTTATGCTTCCAGCACATACCAACTGTGTGACTCTGGACAAGTCAACTAACTTTTTGCTACCTCAGGCAACTCTCTAAGTCTATAAACTAGAAAAGGGCTCTGGAGGGAATTTGCATCATACTGAGAGATCTGTATATCAGATCAAAAAGATCTTTGTTTTAGTGGTTGTTGCTGTTCCATCAATAGCTTTCCCTGATCTTCATCTATAGTGATTCCTTTACTTCGAAAGCAGTAGTTTGGACTAGCATTGAGATTAGTCCACAATAGTCCACATCCTAATTATCATCCAAGATGTAATTTATATCCAACTCCATCCATAAAGCTGCCCTTGGTACACTCTAGTTCACACTTCTTTCTCCATCCTGTGACCTTCTTGTGGTCCATATAGTATGCCACTTATCATTTAACTATGTGCTGTTATATGCATCATTTAAATCATCACCCTGGTTTTACCTATGTTAGTTTTATATCCCCAACTAGATAGTTGAGGATAAAGACTATAGTTTATACTTTCGCATAATGAGTAAGAAGTCATTAAGTGCTTTAGTTTTATGCTATTTCCTTTACATCTTGGGGGACTTCTTTTTTCATCTGTGGCTTCCCTCTAAGATCATCTCCGATTTACCCTGGACAAGTCACTCAACCCTGATTGCCTAGCCCTTGCTACTGTTCTACCTTAGAATTCATAGTAAAGGAGACATGACATTGGAAATTGAGATATCCATAAACTGGGAAATGGCCGAAGAAATTGTGGTATATAAATGGGATGGGAATACTTTTGCTGTATAAGAAACAAGGAGCATGATGATTTCAGAAAAAGTTGGAAAGACATATCTGAACTGATGCAGAATGAAATCAGCAGAATCAGGAGAACATTGTACACAGAAACTGCAATATTGTCTGATGATCAACTGTGAAAGATTTAGCTATTCTCAGTAATAAATGACCAGGGCAATTCTGAAGGATATATGACAAGAATGGTACCACTTCCAGAGAAAGAATTATTGGAGTCAGAATGCAGATCAAAGCATACTATTTTTCACTTTGATTTATTTGTGTTTTTATTTGGGGATATTGTTTTTATGTGAGTATTCTTTCACAACAATGACCAATATGGAAATATGCTCTGCATGATCCTAAATATATAATTCAGAGAAAGTTGCTTGCCATCTAGGTAGGGGTGAGAAGGGAGGGAGGGAAACAATTTGGATGTTTCAGTTTTGAGGAGTACGTGTTGAAAATTGTTGTTTCATGTAATTAGAAAAATAAAATATTAAAAAAAGAATTGATATTAAGATGGAAGGTAAGGTGTTTTATTTCTAAAATTTTATAGGTAAATTTTATTTATGGCTAGTAGCATAACAAATATGATAATATTTCAGATGCTCTTTGCCTAATTTTAAAATAAATTAATAAAACTGGAAGAGGAGGCAGGTAAATTTAATATTGGAAATAAGGGACTATTTTTCCACCAACATAACCCTGAATAACAAATTCCCTGAATTTGCCTGTGCCTGGCAAATAGGCTCTACAATGATACCTCTTTCAATGACATTGAAGATCTGAATCGTTTCAAAGCTAGCTCAACCCAACTCAAAATTTTTGACTCTACTAAGTCTAAATTTTGCTTGAAACAGTAATTTTTATCCTGCCTCCTGCTTTAGATTATAAGCTCCTTGAGGCAAGGACTATCTTTTCCCTTTTTTTGTATCACTAATGCTTGGTGTAGTGCCTGGAACATGGCACGTGATGAGTAAGTGCTTGTTGTCTTGATATGACTTGTAAAATAAGGAGTAGCATTAGTTGAGGTCCCTCCCAGCTTCATATTGGTGTCCTTTAAACTACACTTTAAGGGTTGTTGTGAATGTAAAAAAGATCATCACTTAGCATAGTGCCTCAGACATGGTAGGCATTTAATAACTGTTAAATGATACTGATTGGCAGATCATGATATGAAAATGTTCCATAAACCATGAGTGCTCTCTAAAAGAAACTATCTTAGACATCCCCAAAGTAGTCAAATGGTCAAACAATAAGTCTAAAGCAAGCTTAGAAAGCTGATGATCTCCCTCCCTCTTACACTTTTAGATTTTCAATGGTTATTTTTCAACACTTCAGAGAATCTATCATCTCACTAATATGAGAATGAGAATTTTTCTTCTATTTGATTTTTCCTACAAGCTCATGTGGAAATTCAATGCACTTGTTCATTCAGATGCTTTTTCTTATATCAGCTTTATGATAATGACTGCAAACATATTCTAAGCTCCTCATCTATGTTAAGCTTTGTGCTGGGCACCCAAAAGGAGGGAATGCAAAGAAGACTGAGACAGGTCCCTGCCTCCAAGGAGATTATAGTCTAGAAGAGGGAGAAAATATAGACATGTAACGGTGATGTTCTTAGATCTTTTGGTTTCATCTCCTTGGGCTCCTCCCTACTTTAGTATTCCATTATTGTAAGAGCATTAGAAAGTTCTGAAGGAATTCATAGGAGCAAAGAATCATAGAATCATAGATTTAGATAAAGGAATGTCCCCCATTTACATGATGCTTTAATATTTTCCATGCTCTTTTCTCCATCTTATCTGGTAACAGGATCATTAATGTTGCACTCCCTCTTCCACTTTACTGATGAGTAAACTAGAGCTCTAAGAAGTCGAGAGCTCTGTCAACAATCAAATATCATAATAAATATATATGTTCTTCTTTCTATTAGACTATCCTCCTTGAAGTCAGAAAGTGTTTTTGTTTTTCCTTTGGATCCTAAACACTTAGGATCATGCCTATCGTAGAGTAAATACTTAATAAATACTCATTTGTTGAGTGAGTAATAGAATTTGAGGAAAATTTTAAACCCAAGAATTTTGTCTCTAGCAATCATTTCATGACATTGTTTCCACTGGTTTAAATCCATCATGCCCATTCTCTGGTCCTTACTGGAAAAGATTCCCTTACACTAGAAAAAAAAGGAGGGGAAGAAAGATTGGAATAGAATTAGGGGTCCTTAACTTGGGGTCCCTTTTGCAATCCCTTTGCATAGCTGACAAGAGGTCATCCAATATCTCACTGAAGACCTCCAACTAGGCAGAACCAATTACATTCCCTAGGGTCCCATTCAACATTTAGCTAGCTCTCATCTTTAGCAAATTTTCCCTTACATCAAGCTTAAATGTGTCTTTTTGATTTCTGTCTATTACTAGTAGCTCTGCCCTCTGGGATAAAAGTGTTTTTATACACATAGGGATACCCATGAATATATAGCTGAATACTTAAAATTTGTAAGGACCAAAAAGGATTTAAGGAAAAAAAAATCTTGCTCTTCCTAGTTAAGTCCCCTTCATCTATTCCCTCAAATGGTAGATGAGAAAACTTCATCACATTGATGCTAATTGCTCAAGATCACTTAAAGAGTTCAGCTGCAGAGTTGGGAATAGAACCCAGAAGTTCTCTTTCCCAGCCATCTATTTTTAACCATGACACTCTCCTAAAATGCTGGTTACAGGGAATAGATATTATCCATTCATATTTCTTACATTACCATAGCAATCAAAATTATTTATAGCATAAAGACCCCAGAAAAAATCATACTGGAATATTTTAACATAAAACTTAATTTTAATTTTTTAAAGGATTACACTGAAGCATTGTATTAATCCCTAACATTATCCCTTCAGCTCTAACACTTACTTGCCGTACTGCCCCAGGATTATATATTTCTAGATGTGCTTTTATTTATTGGTTTATAAACATTTTTCAAACAGGAAAATATATAAGTGCTACTATTTCTCCCCAAATCACAAGTTGGAACAATGAAAACCACTATTTTATTTATTTTTAAGTTTCTAAATCTCAACATTGGAAGAATCCTTTGAAGTAACAACTCATGCCTGAGTACAAAATATTCCCAACAAATGGTAATTTTGTCTTGGCTCAAGTACTTCTAATGAAGGTATTCCAACTATCTTGGGAGGTAGCTTATTCCATTTTTTTACAGGTCTAATAATTAGGAAGCTTTTTCTTACATTGATTCCAATTTCTAGCCAACTGCTTCTGATTCTGAATCTTGGAGCCAATCAGGACAAAGCTAATTGTATTGTCATGTGAAAGTCCTTCAAATATACTTGAAGGTAACTATTATGAACCTCTCCATCTTATCTTCTTTCTCTAGGTTCTTTCAACCAGTCCCCATGTGGTGTGATCTCTAGACTCTTTAATATTTTGTTTCCTTTGGCTCAATCAGTCAACTAATCAATAATCAATTATATATGACCTTCCTAAGATTTAATGCATGGCACTAAACATAAAACCTTAGAGTAGTCTGATTGAGATAGATAATAACAAGATTTACCTCCCCAGTCCTTGACAATAGACTTCTCTAACTAACTTGAAAGGTTGAGTTAGTTTTTTTGACTTCCACATCCCATTATTGACTCATCCTCTATTTACATGTCACTAAAACCCCTGGATCTACGAAATCATGATTTGTACTTGTGAAATCTGGTGTGATCCATCTTTGATAAAGTCACTTGGTCCCTTAGTGATGACAAAAACCTATGCGTAAGTTCAAAGTTTCATGGTTTTCACAGTGCTTTGTGGGACCGGATCCTGGTGAAACTAGTAAAGTATACATTAATTCTCTCACCTCTCCTCCTGCCCCACAATATACACTTTTACAACAGTAACCAGGGCTTCTATAAGCAAAGAAACTGTATGGGGCACATTAGGGCAGTTCTAGTTAACCATGCCCCCTGGGTAGATTCATCTGGGATCCAGTCATGGGCTCTTTATGCAAGTAGAATATAATAAGTGGCTTTGAGGACTTCAGCATACAGCTCCTGAAACCACAGGGAACCTCCTTGCTGGCTGCTTTAAATGTCCCTGCCCACCCATGCCTTTTTCCTTTTCCTTTTGTGAGCTACTTTTTAACTGCCTTGGGAACTGCTTTTACCTGAGGGCACTGGTATATATTTTTATGAAAAGGACTGATTATTTGAATCATCATTCCCCATTTCAGGTTTTCTTGGCAAAGATATTGGAGTGATTTCCTTCTCTAACAATGACAATAGAACATAGATAATGTGAATATGTGGTTTTCAAAATGACAATGCACTAGCAGAGATCTTATGCAGGATTAAGTAGCCCCCAAAACTATTTTGGTTTGACACCCCTAATTTAGACCAATCCTCTCATTTTACAGTTGAGGAAACTGATGAGGCAAAAGATGAAGTGATTTCCTGGGGTCCTACAGGAATCAAGTGCCAGAGGCGGAGGGGAATAAACATCTGAAAAAGGCAGGAAAGGGCCAGGTTGTGAAGAACTTTAAGTGATGAACAATGGGCTTTATATTTGATTCTGAAGATAATTGTGAGCCTTTATCATTTACTGAGGGGGGTGGTAAGGATGACACCATCAGACCTGTATTTGAAGAAAATCACTTTGCTGGTTCTATGGAAGATGTATTAGAATAGGGAGAGACGAGACAAAGAGAGGAGCCCCAAAAGGAGGCTACTGCAATAGTCCAGGCAAGAGACAACATGGATCTGAACTAACACCATTTTTGTACAGGAAAAGGAACCACTGGGAAACTCTAGCAAAGAAGGGAGGGAGGTCACTTGGCTGACTTTTGGCTCATTAGCCACAAATACTGATTTGAATCTTCCACTTGCTCTTTTATTAGGAGAGGTGCCTCCACTACCCTAGAAAGCCCTTTTGTTTTTCAAGTTCCATTTTCTCCTTCTTAAAACTATGCCAACTGATATTTGCATGTTTCTGAAAGGGCAGCAGACTTCCTATCAGAGCCTCTGACTACCCTTGGAAATCTTCTGGCTGTCACCCCTGCTCACAGGTCCCTTTACATTTCAGATCACCTAGGGCTAGAAGTGACCCCTTCAACTGGCAAGAGGTTGCTGGCATATTTTTCCTCCTGGCTTTTACATGAAAGGTGTAACATATCTCCTTTCGAGGTATAATGTGTTTCCTTTAGAAGTCGGGCTGCCAAAAGGGGAATTTTTATCAATAGCTTTTTAAAAATCAGAGACTTGGATGAAAATACAAATCTGTGGATGACATGATGCTGGAAGGGAGAGCTAATTCACTAGGGACAGAGTCAAGATCCAAAAAGGTCTTGACAGGTTGGAATGATGAGCCCAATCTAATGGGATGGCATTTAATAGAAATGACACGGTTACTAGACAGGTAGATCAGGGAAATGCTGTAGAAATTACCGAGAGAGATCTCAGCACAGCAATTGGCCAAGTTCCTCATAATATTCCTATAGAAAAGATGGAATGAGATAGAGGACAGGATTCAAAACTGAAAGAAGGACCAGATCCAAAGAGTATTGATGAAGGGATTGATGTTAACCTGGAGTTTTTGGGGTGGAGTATTTCTAGGTACTGTCCTCAGACATATTTCCTTCTTTCTTTCTTTCTTTCTTTCTTTCTTTCTTTCTTTCAACCCTTACCTTCTGTCTTGGAGTCAATACTGTGTATTGGCTCCAAGGCAGAAGAGTGGTAAGGGCTAGGCAATGGGGGTCAAGTGACTTGCCCAGGGTCACACAGCTGGGAAGTGTCTAAGGCCAGATTTGAACCTAGGACCTCCTGTCTCTAGGCCTGGCTCTCAATCCAATGAGCTACCCAGCTGCCCCCACCCCTGACATGTTTCATTCAAGATTGTTTATCAGTAAATAAGGAGATGATCATAGAGAGTGGACTTTGCAACTTTAAGGTTAATAATAGAACAGGGACTGGAACTGTGATTTTACAGTCACAGAGAATTACCAGATGAGGAATTTCCCTTTTCCAATGTAGGTCAGTACCTTCTCTGCCATTTGTAGTCCTAGAGAATTGCCTAGAGCAATGAGACATTAAGCAATTGGCCCAGGGTGTAATAGCCAATCTACATGGGAGATGGGACTTGAACTCAGGTCTTTCTGAGTTTAACAGTAGCTCTCTATTGGATATACCACAATGACTCTCAGACTTGTAACAATTAACATTTCTATAATGCTTTTTTTTAAAATTTTAAACCCTTAACTTCTGTGTATTGACTTATAGGTGGAAGATTGGTAAGGGTAGGCAATGGGGGTCAAGTGACTTGCCCAGGGTCACACAGCTGGGAAGTGTCTGAGGCCAGATTTGAACCTAGGACCTCCTGTCTCTAGGCCTGACTCTCAATCCACTGAGCTACCCAGCTGCCCCCTCTATAATGCTTTTAAAGTTTGCAGAACACTTTTGCATACATTATCTTATTTTATCCTCATAATAATCCTATATGATCAGTACTATAGGGATTTTTATCCCCATTTTATTTTATTTCATTTTTTAAACCCTTAAGTTCTGTGTATTGGATCCTAGGTAGAAGAGTGGTAAGGGTGGGCAATGGGGGTCAAGTGACTTGCCCAGGTTCACACAGCTGGGAAGTGTCTGAGGCCAGATTTGAACTTAGGACCTCCCATCTCTAGGCCTGGCTCTCAATCCACTGAGCTACCCAGTTGCCCCCCTTATCCCCATTTTACAGAGAGGAAACTAAGACTTTTTTTATTTTATCATTTTTCAGTAATGTCTTTGTGACTCCACTTAAGGTTTTCTTGGCAAAGATACTGGAGTGAGTTTGCCATTTCCTTTGACATATTTTACAGGTGAGGAAACTGAGACAAACGAGGCAAAGTGATATCCTAGATCACACTAATCTAGGGCCAGATTTTGAACTCATGAAGTTGAGTCTTCTTGACTTAAGACGCAGCACTCTATCCACTAGGCCACAAGCTACCTCCAAAAAAACATTTAGGAAGATTAAATGAATTGTCCATAGTCGAACAGCCTGGAAGTGTCCGAAGCAGCACACTTGTCCCCTAAGTGGAGAAGTCTTTCTAATACACACTGATGTCTTGTGAAGCACAAAATTGGGATGGGTATCGAGTACATTGGATGATAGGATCAAGTTCTATAAAGACTGGTGTGATAGGTTGTATCAAATAAAAGATTTAATAGAGAGTAGTGTGATCATGGAAAATTAGGAAAAACGGGAAACTGAAATCAGAGAGGCCCATTGGGCTGCTGTTATAAAAGTCTAGTCAAGAAGAGATGAAGGAGGGACTCATGATGGAAAAGTCTATCTACCACCATAGAGGGAACAGACAGATGCTGAACGTAGATTGCAGTATACCCTTCTTCACTTTATTTTCTCCATGAATTTTTCTCTAGTGTAAGTGATATGTGCCATTTTTCACAACATGATGAATAAGGAATTATATATTTTATGATAACACATGTACAATATGTATTATATCACCTGCTGTCTTGGGAGAGGGGGGATGTAGGAGAGAGGGAGAGAATAGAGAACTCAAAATGTCAGAAAATTATTATTAAAATTGCATTGACATGTGATCTGGAGAAATAAAAACAAAATGATGGAGATTTAAATTGGAGTGTGACAGGATAACAGGAGTTAATAAAAAAAATATCCAGCATTTATGTGGTACTTTAAGATTCACAAAGAATTTTATATGTATCATCTTACTTGATGCTCACAATAGCCCTAGGGAAAAGTTGATATTATTAGTTCCATTTTAGAGATGAAGAAATTGATGTTAAGAGATATGTCCAGAATCAAAAAACTAGATAAGTGAGATGACATTTGAACTCAGGTCTTCCTGACTAGGTTGTGAGCACTATCCATTGTACCATCTAACTCACTACTTAGTTCTAGAGAAAAATGAGGAAATGAGATATTAATCTGGATGAGGACTCCAGGAGTTTGTTTTTCTTTAAAAAATAAACTCTTACCTTACATCTTAGAATCAATACCATTTATTCTAGGCTCCAAGGGAGAAGAACGGTATGGGGGTCAGGCAATGTGGATTAAGTGACTTGCCCAGGGTCACATAGCTAGGAAGTGTTTAAAGCCAGACTTGAACCCAGGTACTCTCATCTCTAGGCTTGACTCTCATTCCAGTAAGCCATCTAGTTTCCCTCCACTTTAAGAGGCTTAATGGACATTAGCATCATGGGGTCCTAAGCTATGAAGTAATGAATTTTTAGTATGATGGGCTGAAGAGAAATATGAGACTCTAATATAAATTCTTTGCATTTCCCTTTTCCTTTTCAAGATTTCCAAGTATAGAATAAACTAGCATCTTTCACACTGCTTCTATATAGGAACATACAATTCTGAGTTTTGTAGTCAATGGCATTTATCATAGCTGCCAGTTTAATCTTCCTAATCTGCTGCTTTGATCATAATGTTCCTCTCCTTGAAAGCTTTTGATCGCTTCTTATTGCCTATCAAATAAAGTTTAAACTACCTATCCTGGCATTTGAAGCTCCCTAAAATATGACCTTCATGTACTATGGAATCTAGTCTCGTTCAATTCAATGTTTTCCTTTCATCTTATTCTACCCATTACCTTTCCTCAAACTTTTTTCCATGTCCAGAGTAGCCTGGATCTCTGCCTGTTGAAATTTCTATCTTCTACCCAAATCCAGCTGATGGGCTATCTCCCCAGAAAGTCTTCTGTTATCTCTTCCACCACCCAGCCAAAAAAGATGTCTCCCTTTTCAAATTTTTCATAGTATAATGTCTAGACCTTGCCTTTCTATTTACCACATTCTGCTGTGATTCATCCATCATATGGTTACTGGTCTTAGCTCTCATTGGAATCTGAGCTTCTTGAGGGCAAGGTCTATACTGTCTTTTCTTAACCTTTTATGCTTTAAAGGCTCACTAAATACTGTATCCATTTGAATTTTGTTTTCTTAGACTTGTTTTGCTAGGAATAACAGTGTACGGTAATTCACTTTCCCCTCTGTTTCCTTCCCTATTCTAGGCTGGTCCCCATTTGTGACTAAGGGCATGTATTTAGAAATGTGCTATCTAGTGTTCAGGGCTAACCTGGAAGATATGTAATAGGACAAAGAAAATTGTGAATAAATGGATATAACCCATCACCTTGGGTCTACTGTCCATCCAGTTCCAGATAAATTTGCAAAGTCATATAGTTCTGAACCAGGCTTCAAAATTACTGAATAATTGAGAAAATGATTTTTTTCTCTTTTTCCTTCCTATTTTTTATCTCAATGTACAATTATTCTCTCTGCCTCCCCTTCAAAACTATATGTCATTTAAAAAAAGAAAAAGAAAAAAAATGTCCCCAGTGACAAATATGCATTTTTGTTCCATCAAAAACCTTCTTCCTTCTTGCTATAATTTAGGCAAACTTGGCTTTTTTTTTTTTTTTTTAGGGAAAAATGAGGATGGATTATTTACCTGGATCTAGTAGGTTTCATGTTCCTCAGGACCAGGTGAGACGTTCAGAATAAGTGAATGATTTGACACCTAAGAGAAGAAAGGAAGTAGTCAAATGAATTATTGATTGAATAAGCAGATCAACCAACTACTTCCTGGGGTTGCTGTGAGGATCAAATGAGATAATAGATATAGATCCATTATTTTATTGGGAAAACCCAAGTGAGGAAATTTCCTTCACTAAAAATGCTAATTATCATTATATCTAACATTTATATAGTGCTTTCTATGTGCCAGACACCATTTTCAATTATTACCTCATTTGATCTGCAGAACAATCCTGAGAGGTAGGCATTATTATTATCTCCATTGTAAAGATAAGGAAACTGAGAGAAACAGTTTAAGTTACCTGCCCAGGGTCACACAGTCAGGATATGTTGGAAATAGGAACTGATCTTAAGCCTTCTTGATTTCAAGGCAGCCCCTCTATCCACTAAAGTAGGTTGCCTCTTGTTTAATTAATTAATTAATAGCCATATGATTTTGGTCAAATAGGATGCAGAGAACTCTCTTTGTTTATTGACTTAAAAATGTTTAAAGAACATGGTTGAGGACATAGCTCAGTTTTAATGTTTCCTTTAAAGCTTTCTCTTTGGTTTAACATCAGTAAGGACAAAATTCATCTGATTGGACATAAGGAGGAATGAAGGCTAACTGGGGAGGGGCAGTGATGTTTGCTAGGAGAACATGATTGAGGGGAAGCAAGAAATGGGCCAGAAAGGCTTGTGGTCTGAGAATAAACTCAGACAAAAAAGAAGTGACGGTGTTCGTATGAGCTCTGGAAATGAGCAGCATGGCTGAGCCCAGGAGGGCAGAAGAGGCTCTCACCTGCCTGGGGAAAGGGGTTAATACAAAGATCAATCGCCCTCTTATCTTGTTAGCATTTAGACAGCCCGTTGATGCCACATGCTTACTCTGAATGTAAAAAACCAGGTTAACCATTGGAAAGCTGCCACCATCCTGGCCCAGAACCCCAGTTCTCTCTGCTCTGTCAGTAGGAAGGAGAGGGCCAAACTGTGACCCATGAAAAAACTGTGCACCTGTTCCTCTTGCAAAAGCAGATGTAGGAGCAATCAATGAGTAGACAGACCTGTGTGGTAGGGAATGGTGGTGTGGGGAGGGTTAGTTGATTTCTCTGTGATGACTATCGTGGGATTTGATGTGTTCATAAAGCTATCATTATAGCATGAAAAACACTTTGATTTACAAAAATTAAAATGGCAGGAGAATTTGTTTTTCCCTTTGGGAAAAAAAACAAAGTCTCCCTAGAGTAGAATATGGTCATTTGATAAGAGAAAAAATACAGATATTTATCAGTTCATTCTCTTTTCCATAAAGTTTGTGGCAGATTTTCAAGAGTCACTGACCAAAAATATCACTTGTCTGTTGTTAATCATTCTTTCTCTCAGTCTTCTGGGATAGAATTTTCATCTCATTTCATTAAAGTATTTTATAAAATCTATATTTATTTGTTTGTTAAGTTATTAAAATACCTAATCAACTTCCTCCCTCTCCTCCCCCTATTAGAAAGGCATTATTTAACAAAAACATATACATATACATATATATATAAAGTTACATCTTACTTATTTCTATTTATCATCTCAAATTGCCAGTGATGAAAATCCCAGAAAGAAAACAACAAAAAGTATCCCAGAACTAATGACATATCTATCCAACCACTGTAAGACAAGGAGAAGAAATTTTTTCTTTAAATACACTGGTGACACTATTCTCATCCCTAGTTGTTGTACTTGCCTGAACTAATCTACTTCTCAATATATTTTGCCAAAGGACAAAATAATGAGTCCTTCTGGCTTTCTCACCCAGTCTCTTCCCAGAAGTCCCCCTTCACTTGGTGTATTCAGCTTTGATGAGATCATTATAGACTATCCAACTTCTATACCCAAAGAAGTATTCAGTTTTTTCTTTAATGAAAATGTTTACAATTAATTTATCTTGTTTATTTTTTAGCCTTATGCATGTTGATTATTTATGTATTCTTCTTTAAGATATCCATGTTTCTTTGGCTGCCAGGTAATATTTTCTATTTTACCTTGAGTATTTATAATGAATCCAGTCAAAAATACATCCTTGACAATAAGAACTGAGATAGATGAGAAAGGGTCTAGAGATTTAGAAGTTGGTCATGGATTTTTTTCCTGCTTATCGTCTAATGGTTTCTTTCTTTTCTTTTCTTTTTCTTTTTCTTTTCTTTTTTTTTTTTTTTGGTCTTAAAATCTATTTATTTATTTAATTAATTTAGAATATTTTTCCATAGTTACATGATTCATGTTCTTTTTTTCCCCTCCCTTTACCCCCCTCCCATAGCCAAAGTGTAATTCCACTGTGTTTTACATGTGTCATTGATCAAGACCTATTTCTATATTATTAATATTTGCATTAGGGTAATCATTTAAAGTCTACATTCCCAATCATATCCCCATTGACCCATGTGATCAAGCAGTTGTTTTCCTTCTCTGTTTCTACTCCCCCGTTCTTTTTCTGGATGTGGATAGCGTTCTTTCGCATAAGTCCCTCAGAATTGTCATGGATCATTGCATGTCTGCTAGTAGAGAAGTCCATTACATTCCATTATGCCACAGTGTATCTGTCTCTATGTATAACGTTCTCCTGGTTCTGCTCCTTTCACTCTGCATCAGTTCCTGGAGGTCATTCCAGTTCACATGGAATTCCTCCAGTTCATTATTCCTTTGAGCACAATAGTATTCCATCACCAGCAGATACAACAATTTGTTCAGTCATTCCCCAATTGAAGGGCACACCCTCATTTTCCAATTTTTGCCACCACAAGGAGCGTGGCTATAAATATTTTTGTACAAGTCTTTTTCTTTATGATCTCTTTGGAGTATAAACCCAGCAGTGGTATGGCTGCATCAAAGGGCAGGCAGTCTTTTAAAGCCCTTTGGGTGTAGTTCCAAATTGTCATCCAGAATGGTTGGATCAATTCACAACTCTATCAGCAATGCATAAATGTCTCAATTTTGCCACATCCTCTCCAACATTTTTTTACTTTCCTTTGTTGGCATGTTAGTCAATCTGCTAGGTGTGAGGTGGTACCTCAGAGTGTTTTGATTTGCATTTCTCTAATTATAAGAGATTTAAAACACTTTTTAATGTGCTTATTGATAGTTTTGATTTCTTTATCTGAAAACTTCCTATTCATGTTCCTTGCCCATTTATCAATTGAGGAATGGTTTGATTTTTTCTATTGATTTAGCTCCTTATAAATTTGAGTAATTAGACCTTTGTTGGAGGTTTTTTCTTATAAAGATTTTCCCCCAATTTGTTGCTTCTCTTCTAATTTTGATTGCATTGGTTTTGTTAGTACAAACCCTTTTTAATTTAATGTAATCAAAATCATTTATTTTACATTTTATAATATTTTCTAACTCTTGGACTTTAAATCTTTCCTTTCCCATAGATATGATGGGTATACTATTCTATGTTCTCCTAATTTACTTATAGTTTCCTTCTTTATCTTCAGGTCACTTATGCATTCTGAATTTATCTTGGTGTAGGGTATGAGATGTTGATCTAAACCTAATCTCTCCCATTTTGTTTTCCAATTTTCCCAGCAGTTTTTTTCAAATGGTGGATTTTTGTCCCAAAAGCTGGGCTCTTTGGGTTTGTCATACACTGTCTTTCTGACGTCATTTATTCCAAGTCTATTCTACTGATACTCCCTTCTGTCTCTTAACCAGTACCATATTGTTTTGATTGGTCATGGATTTTTAAAAGCAGGGAGACAGAAGCATAGAGGTAGCCTGAGTATTGCTTTATTTCTGTTCTCATCAGCTAATGAAGGGCTGAGAAGTCAATTGAGAAGCCATTTGGTAAAGATTTTGGAGTCAAAGAACCCAGAACACTTTCTCTGTCACTTATTAGCAATGGGACTGGATAAGTCACTACTTGAGGGACTTTGACTAGGTACGAATTTCCCTGGGAGTTGGAAAAGAACAATGAAATTAAGTGGTTATTCATTTCTTTAACATATATAAATTGTGGAGAATAGTGATTTTATTTTGCTACCCAGGCACATGATGGTATGATGAGAGAAAAGACTAATACATTCTTTTTTGGCCTGATAACAAGTTTTTCTGCTTGTTGAAAGACTAAATATTGGGGATATAAAGGCCAAAAGAAATGAAAAAAATAGGGCTTTTCTCCAAAGATTTTACATTCTAATTAGTTGCCACAAGACGTACTTAATTACATATACTTAAGGTACACAACAAGAAATACAAAAAAAATTGCAAGAGTGAAAGAGTGCTAATAAATGGGTGGATCAGAAAAGGTCTTTAGGAGGAAAGCCATCTAAGCTGTGATTTGGAAGATTCTAGGAATTCTACAAGACAGAAGAAAGGAGATGAGGCAATGATTCCTGGATCATAGCCGTGCTACTAAGGATCAGCGTATCACCCCACCACCACCAGTAATCTCTAACATTAGGAAAGTTAATTTTTGGTCTTTGAAAAATTATGGAATAGCTAAGGGATGCAGTGGAGAGAGGACCAGGTCTGGAGTCAGGAAGACTCCTCTTTTTGAGTTTAAATCCAGTTTCAGACCATGACTAATTGTGTGGCCCTAGGCAAGTCACTGAACCTTGTTTGCCTCAGTTTTCTCATCTGTAAAATGACCTGGAGAAAGAAATGGAAAATCACTTTTTAGCAAAATATCTTTGCTAAGAAGATCCCAAAAGATATTGACTCTAAGCAATCACTCTAGTGCAAATTTCAATAATAGGGAAATAGGTCTTGATCAATGCCCCATGTAAAACCCAGTGGAATTGCACATCGGCTACGGGAGGTGAATGGGGAGAGGGGAGAGAAAGAATATGAATCTTGTAACCATGGAAAAATATTCTAAATTAATTAATGAAATAAAATGTTCTATCCAAAAAAAAGATAAAAAGAGATCATGAAGAGTTGAACACAACTGAAAAATGCCTGAACTTTGAAAAATTTGGTGTAGTCCAGTTTCAAGGCAAAGGATGGCTTTTTTTCCTTTTATAGAGAAGTTTTGCTGAAACATTGTTCTGAGAGTTCACGTGTGGGACATTGTGATGAGTAAAAAAAATTCTTAGAAGAAGATAACAATAGCTAATAATACTTAACACTAATATTGTACTTTACAGATATTTCATTTCATCCTCTTTTCACAGATTTCACCCATTTGACAGATGAGAAAACTGAAACTGAAAGGTTAAGTTGTTCAGCCAACATTACACAGCGTCCATGAGGTCAGTTTGAACTCAGGTCTTCGTGACTCAGGTTCCAGCACTCTATGCACTACACCACCTAGACTGACTAACCTTCTGAATTTTGCTGAAAATAAATAATAGTCAGGACTGATGATGGGAGGTCCTGGGTTCAAATTTGACCTCAGTCACTTTCCTAGCTTTGTGAACCTGGGCAAGATACTTAATCCCAATTACCTAGCCCCTAGTGGTCTTCTGCCTTGGAAGCAATACTTAGTATTGATTCCAAACCAGAAGATAAAGGTTTAAAAAAAAATAACCATTCCAGTGTCATTAGAGAAGTCTGTGAGGCAGGGCTGGAGATGATTACAAAGGTCAATTCACTGAATTGTGATTGCTTTGAGGTCTCTTTGGTGAAACACAATTATAGAAACAGAGCTGTGGGAAGGTAGAGAGAGGGTAGACCCTGTACTGTGGCTTATTTTGCGAAGGGAAGAAAGATGCATTTAAGAGTCCTTGTTGAATTACTCATTTCTCTGTCTGATTTGTGCTATAGTGAAATGGTAGAAGATGAAATGTTTGGGAGAGAGGCAGATTTTTAGCTGAAGAAAAAAAAGTTCACATTTAGGGACTGAGTGAATTAACATTAAGTATGAAGTCACTCCATCTTTAACCACATTTCACTGTACAAAGGTAATTATAAGTAAGCGTTGAGATTCGTAGTTGTAAATGTTGCCCTGAAAGAGATTGGCCCATCTTTTATTTTGTTTAAATAGGTTCTTCAATTTGAAAATTCAGGGTTCAAGGAGTTTTCACTACTTCCTTGAGAGGTTCAATCACGCTAGTGCAAGGTTCAATGACTGCCAAGCATGATAACAACTTGAGCATAACGGAGTGAGAATTACTTCCTTTAATGAGATTGAATCATGAGCCTCTTCCAGGCCTGACTTTAATATGGTGGGACCTAATGAAACCAAAATTAGCCAAGGCTGGCCAACATGCTGCTGAAGCTCTCTTCTCCCAAGCTTAATTTTCATAGGTTTCCAGAAAAGAGTTTTCCAGGATTCTTATGATCCCAGGTATCCTTTGAGAACACCCTTTCACCTTTTACTTTTGCCTCTAAGCTCTTAGCTCCTTGGAAGCCCATTTCTGACACGTGGCCTTTCCTGATACCCCCAGTTTTAAAGCAAAATAGATCTCATATTTAGGACCACAGTATCATAGGTTTAAATTTGGAAGGGACCTCAGAAACCATCTAGTCTAAACCCCTCATTTTATAGATAAGCAAATAGAAGCCAAGAGATTTGAAGTGATTAGTACAAAATTACACATGCAATAAATGATGGAAGCAGGATGGAGAGTTCTATCTCCATAGTCTGATTCTTTCTGCATAAGAATCAGACTATGGATATGTATATACAGAAAGAATCAGACTATGGAGATAGAACTCTCCATCCTGCTTCCATCATTTATGCATGTTGTGTCTTTTCCACCCAGTATTTTTTGGATATCACTGCATGTAGAGGGCAAGGGCTTCTTTAACTTTTCTCTTTGTGTTCCCAGAGTCTAGCACACTCTGTAGTACTTAACAGGCACTAGACCTTATTAGTAAACAATAAATAAGTAAATAAATAACTTATTTATTATTCATTAAGCAGCAAAATAAATAAATACAATGCTTGTTAATTGATTTATTGGCCACTAAATTGATCACCTTTTGGATACGTATAGCCTTTTCTTTGGCAACCTTTCAGAATTCCCAAAATACCTTAATTGAATATGGAAAGATGAATGTTTCGAGTCTTTGAGAGGTCTAGAATAATAAAAGTTGAAATGTTAAAAATACAAGTTCAGGGCTTTCAGAAACCAGTTAGACTTCTTGTTAAAAGACAATACTTACAATGTAATTCAGAGCCAAAGCTCAGGTGACTAGGGGAATATCAAAACACTTCCAAGGCAGAGGATAACTACTTCCAGTTGCAAATAGAGACAGGGTAATTGATTGGGCTTCCAAGTCCCTGAATTGAAATGCTGACATAATTGTAATAAAAACAAAACCAAACCCCAAATATTGGCCAAAAAGGAGATCCAAGAGAGAAGAGGAATAATTTTAGAATTTCTAAGTACATAGTTCCTTCATAGGGAACAGGTTGATGCAATTAAAAAAAGAATGGGCTTTTGCCTCAGAATTCTAGCATTCAAGTGTCAACTCTTTTATATACTAGCTATATTTTGTTTGTAAGTGATTTCAGCAATGTAAGCCATGGTTTTCCTTTTTTAAAAAATGAGGAATAATAAAACTACAAAGTTAGATGTGTCTTGAGAAGCCATCAAATTCAACCAATAATTTCCTAGCTAGGATGTAATGAATTCATCTCAGAGTTAAAATTATTTAGTACCTGTGTGACCCTGGGCAATTCATTTAACCTTGTTTGCCTCAGTTCCTCATCTGTAAAATGAGCTATAGAAGGAAATTGCAAACCACCCCAGTATCTTTGCCAAGAAAACCCCAGATAAGATCACTAGGAGTCGAATATGACAGGAAAAATGACTGAACGACAACAAAAACATTAGTGATAAATGATCATCTAGTTTTTTTTCCTGAAGACCTTCAGTAAAGAGGAATATATTATTCTCAACTCATCTCATTTCTCTTGGGAGAAAGCTCTAATTATTACAAAGTTTCCCCTTCTCCAATTCCCTGAAACTAAACTTAAATTTGCTTCTTTTCAACTCTTGTCCATTGTTTTTTGTTCTAATTTCCTGGACCAAGAAGAATAAATGTATTCTTTTTTCACATGCCAATTAATTTCTTAATTAATTAAAAGCATTTCACATGCTTTTAAATATGTGACGTTTACTAATAAGACTTGTAAACACAACACTATAAGTAAGGAAGCCCTTGGACAAATCCAATGAACCAGATAACCCCCCCCCCAGCATAGCTTGGCCTTTCTGAGGGTTATATTCATAGTTAGAAGTTCAAATTCTTGCTCTGTACCTTACTAGCCAATCAAGACCAAGTCACTTACTCTCAATGGGCCTCAGTTTTCCCATCTATACTTTGTAAATGTTAAATCCCATTCAGCTGAAAATCCTATAATCTATCACATGGGATGGTCATGAGCATCTAATGGGACAATGAATGTACTTGGCTTTTGTAAAAGCACAGTAAAAACCAAGCTGAGCAATAAAATCTACATTTGTAAAGAGTAAATAGGAAAATTAAAGTCGAATTTCACTCCCACCTACATTATCATTCAGCTATATTGCCATTGTGTGGCTAACTTCTCTGAAAGTATTTGCTCCCTAAAATGCAATGTTCAAAAACTGGCAAATGCGAAAAGCTTCAGTTCCCCCACTTTGAAGTTATTGACAACTTGTTTGTGGCCTCAGAAGGGACGATTATTATGGTTTGTAAGCTGTCTTGTCTTGATTTATAATTTGGATCTACAGAAATGATAATGAAGAGAACAATTCTCGTTAAATGGAAAACACAGAACACATACAACAGGATGAATGACTCAGTTTCACAGACTGTGACTCTTGTTCCAGACCCAAAGGACATTGATGGGACAGGCTTCATCTCTCTCCACTTCCTCCTCTAATCAGTCAAATGACTTGGGCTCTATTTTCCCCACTTTCCCTTGGATGAGAACAGGAAGGCCCCCTAATCGAGTCTGTCTGAATACTGACATTACTGGGGATATGCAAATTTATGAGACTAAAGCAGTTGCTGTTTGCTTGGTGTGAAAAAAGCATTCCTTCTTATAAAAACAGTAGGGAAAAATTAGTTCTCTTGTTTGTACATTTGTGATTCTTGGAGGCTGCTGATGCCTGCCTCATCTGTTCTTAACCCTTGTCATGAATTTTTCTTACAGAGGCAGTGGCAATGTCTTTGCTTGGAAGTGAAACAAATCGACTGGCCCAAAGAGTGCCCTCTGGGGCATGTATCTTGCCCATAGGCATCCAACCAGTTAAGATCTGAACCAGAGGCGGGAGTTGTGCCTGATGCCCAGATAAATAAGCAGGTAAATGTTGGGGAACACATTTGGTGGAGGATTCTTACCATCTGGACTTGCTATTTAAAGGAGTGAATTTATAGACATTCCCTGGAAGGGGTAAAGTGTGGAAGGGAAAAGACCCAACAAATCACTTTGTTGGAGCTTATATATGATAAAAAATAGCAAGGAGATGAATAAAGATGCTTCCCTGAAAGCCTAATACTAATTTCAAAAGGCATTCATGAAGCCCCTGCTATGTACAAAGAAGGTTCTTCCTATGCTAGACATTGTGGGTACCAACTATTAAGCCAAAAAGAGTTCTTGCCTTCGAGTAGCTTATGTTCTTTTTTGAGGGGGAAGGGTGGTTTACTTCTACACATACAAATGTATGGACATTAATTTGTATTTGTTAATTTGAGGAAGGATTATAGCCTCAGAACTTAAAGGACCTCAGAGGTCAACCCTTGCCTAACCTAGAATTCTCTCTAGAGCATCCCCAACAAGTCATTATCCAAGCTTTTCTTTGAAGACTTCCATTCAGTGGAATGGTGAGGCAGGTAGGGTAGAATATTTTGGAGTATTGGAATAAAGTATTTCCTAAATTTGCCTCTTTACAACCTTGCAAAGAGAGGAAAAAAACCAATCTCTGCCTTCAGGGAGCTCACATTCTAATGATGGAGGGAACATGTAAATTACTATGTATATACATGGTATATAATAACAATAAGCACATTTATATAGCTCCTTAAGATTTGCAAAATATTTGACATGTTGCCTCATTTGATCTGCACAACCATCCTGTGATGTTGTTGAGTCATTTCCGTTGTATCTGATTGTGAGGTAGGTGTTATTATTTTACCCATTTACCGATGAGGAAACTGAGGCTGAGTGAAATTATATGAGATGCTCAGGGTCGCACAGCTAGGAAGACTCAGGTAGGATTCAAATTCTAGTCTTCTTAACTCCAAACCAAAGTTATCTCCAAGGGAAAACACTACCAGTGCAAAGGGTAGGGAGGACCGAAAAGGCATCTTGAGGGATGGCGGATTTAAGCTAACCATTACTCCTAAATGTTCTCTAGGACTAAACAAAACAAGCCACAGAACAATAGAAATTCAGGTTTGGCAAAGAACTCAGGGTCCATGTAGAGGAGCCCACTAGAGCCACTATGTGGTCACTTCTTCTTGAAGAGAACAACAATGTCTAAGGAGATCAGGAAGGGCTTCCCATAGGGGACAAGCCTATGAGGCAGAAGTAAAAAGAGACGTATATTTAGATATGGGCTATAGATTGTAAAAGCAAGGAAATAAGAGACAAAGCACAAGACTCAGGAAGGAGGCCAGTTTGCCATGAACACAAGAATGTTTGTTAGCCTGGTATAAAACTGAGAGGGCTTTAAATGACCCTGAAGTCATTTAAGTGGAGACAATATTTTAACCTAGGAACAAAAGGGAATCACAAGAGGTTGATGAGTCTGGAAGTGACAGTTAGACTTGAGATTGAGAAAGATTATTTTGGTTGCTATAGTAGTAATAGAGGGGATAGGAGAGAGCCTGGATGCCAGGATTCAAATCAGGAACACCAGGGATCAACTAATCTCCCCAAATGAAAATTGGTGAGACAAGAAAAGCTTCCCAGTTTATTATAACACCTTATATTTATATGAAACTCTACTTTTTTTCCAAAGCATTTTTAACTATGTTATCTTATTAGAGCAGTACCACAGTCCTGTGAGATGGATAACATGGGTATTTTTATCCCCATTTCATAGATGATTAAACTGACACTCAGAAAGTTAATGTGACTCCCTTAGAAAGAGATTGGTAGGGTAGAGTCAGAACCCAGGTATCCCTATTCCTAGTTCTCTGAGTCTAGTCTTTCCATTTATCCCACTTATAAAGTCTTTCAAGTTCTTACACATGTCTGTGATTTCTGAAGGTTTCTGTGTTCCTATTTGAGGAAGGGGGTGTTTAGAAGGGAAGGAATAAGAAATTTAGTTCTATTTCTGACTTAATTGAATAGAGAGAGGTAGTCACATGAAGTCACTCAGTATTTACTTTGTGGCCTTGGGCAAGTCCCTTAATGTTTCTGAAACTCAATTTCTTCATATGTTAATTGGAGGTATTGGACTCAATTAGGGGTTGGCAAATCATGGCCCATGCCAGATAGCTCAGGACCTAAGACTGGTTTTTAACATTTTAAAACTCAATAAAACTTTATTTAAAAATTTTAAAAAATGTTTCTTAGCTTACCAACTGTCCTTTTGTAGAGGGCTGGATTTGGCCTGTGGGTCATAGTTTGTCAACCCTTACAGAGATAATTACTAAGTTCCCTTCCAAGTCAAAGTCTAAGATCCCATAATTTGCAGTCGTATATTTAAAGTGGCAGGAATATTATTAAGCAGTTTTCCCTTCCACATCCCAAAACACATTTGGAAGTCCATAAACCAAATGTTTTTTTCTTAAATACTTCTTAAACATTTGTACCAGTCCTCAAGTCCTTAAATTGAGTCTGTTCCTCAATTAAATCGCCCCAAAGAGCCCATTGGCTTTAGAAGAATGGGAAATGTTAGTTTTTATCTAATAACAGTTTTATCAATGTACTCAAAGTGGCTTTTTTAAAATCAATAAGCCAGTCTGGCTAGGATGGACAGCAGGCACCAGGCCCCTTTTTACAGAATTACTGAAATCTTCCAGAGTGATCATAATAATGACAATTTGTTCACTGATGCCATGTCATGTCACTTCTTTCTCCTCATCTGAATTTCTGATGACAATAATAGATTGTTCACTTTAGGAATCTCTGAGCCGCCTTAATCTTGGAAATACAAGGTAAGATTCTGAGACAATCCCACCCCCCCCATCCCCCAATCTTTTTTTTATGACAGCATTTCAAAACCTTTTCAATTCCTTTTTCTTTGGCATCTTATGAATAGAACTTCTCACTGATGGACACCCCTCACCTAGTTATAATGCAACTTTCCAGACAGATTATAATTTAAGTGTTGTATCTTTGGTAAATAGCTATTTTTTATAAATTAACCTGGAACACCCCCCCCCCTCTTCATTTTTGAATTGCACGAGGAAAAGGTGATTCCTGAAAAGCTTTCAAATGAAAAGCAGGTCTGAAAATGAAAGGAGGGGGAAAAAAAATCCAAGTACCTTAATTATTTCTCTCCTTCCTGTAGAAGGAGAAGGCTCAATTGTCCTCCCAGGACCCTTTAAGATGCTTTAACAAAGACGTCTAACAAGATACTAAATGGAAGATCAGAGTTTTCAAAGCCTGGTGGATCTATCATAGAAAAATGGAGAAACCTGTAGGTAGAGAAGCTGTAGGTTCTGCTGGTTCCAGTGTAATTCTCATAAATGAAGGAAGATGATTTTGTGTGTATGTGTGTGTGAATGAATGTGTGTGTGTGTGTGTGTTTTAAGGTAAATTTTGTGGGCTACTGGTACATTTGAATCATGGGAAAGGGCTCAAGCCTCTCAAGGACTTCCCTTCATTCGCTTGTACGTATTTTTCATTGCAGGTGGTGGATAAATGGGGACTGGGGAGAGGCAGGTTGAAAAGAACAGAGAAAAACAAACAGGGTATAGGAAAGACAGACCAGTTAGCCTAGTCTAAGAGATTATAACCTCTATAGATTTTAGCTTCCTAATAGGTTATCAGCTATTCAAATAAAGCACCTGCCAAGAGTTAATTTGTAACCAGGATAAGCTCATTGTACTTGAGTTACTTGGGACAAGGCAATCCTCTAATACAAATGTAGCCCTACTGTCTGATGGGTAGTCTGGATAAGATAAAGATAATAAGTGACAGTTGGGTTGTGATTTGAGGCTTACAAAGCTCTTCAGATCTGAATTCATAATAAATTTGTGAAATTATGAAATTACAAAATGGGGCAGGCATGCTTGATTGTTTGAGTTCTCTCAGGGAAAGACCATGAAGGCAGTGGGGAACAGGGCTGTGATTACACTTTAATAACCACAGAGAATTTGGTGGCAAATTGTACAGAAAGGATCAAAACGAGTAGCAAAAGGGGTATAAAGGTAGACAGTAGGGACAGAAGATGGGGAGAGGGAGAGGAAGAGCCTATCATTCACATAGCCATGGATAAGCATTGAGACTATTTGGCAACGTGACCTGGTGGTTGGCAGGAATTTGAGGTCTCCTTTGGAGGGTTTTTCAGGAAAACAGACTAATTCTTATCTGTGCCACCTTGGGGTTAGTTTGTCAACATACCTAAATCAGTTCAGAGTCATCAGTAAAATAGCTGATATTGTTTTCTCTTGGTAACAGGCAGCTGGTGGGGCAGTAGAAAGAGAAGTAGGAGTGGAGGCAAGAAGACCCAAGTTCAAATCTGATTTTAGAGACTTACAGGCTGGCAAGTGACCCTGGCATGACACTTAATCTCTGTTTGCCTCAGTGGCTTCAACTACAAAATAAGAATGATGCTAGTGTCTTCCCCACAGGGTTGTTCTGAGCTCAAATGAGAATATAACTGTAAAGTTCTTAGCACAATTCCTCGCACATGTTGTTCTTCATTTGTGTCTGACTCTTTGTGACTCCATTTGGGGTTTTCTTGGCAAAGATACTGGAGTGGCTTGCCATTTCCTTCTCTTGCAAAAGGATAAGTCTTCCTGATTTTAGACCTGGCATGCTATTCACAGTACCACCTCATTGCCTTCTTTGCACTTTGGTCTTTAAAAAACTGTTTTTTAACCTATTTGAAGGATTATTATGAAAATCAAATGAGATAATATTTTTAAAAAACAAGCAAAATGCTGACTTTTTCCCTATAAATGCTTATTCCCATAAGCCCCAGCATGACATCATTCCCTGATAAAGTAATTCAAGATCAGAGATTAGGAGTTGGAAAGGTCCTTATATAAGGACCTTTCCTTATATGTGTGAAAATATATAATCTGATCCCCCTCATTTTATAAAGAAACTAAAGCAAAGAGTAGTTAAGCAACTTTCCCAAAGGTATACAAGACTATGTAGGCTATTTACTTTTTTTCTTTCCAAATCTTAGACATATAGGAAAGATACAGAACAAATGCTAGTATATGCTTAAAGGAATCTTGGTTTTATGGCCTAGGTTTGAATTCTAGTGCTACTGTCTATGTAACATTGCTCTAATTTGGGGCTTTTCAACCTGGGGCCCATAGACCTCTAAGAAAAATCTGTGGAGTAATTTCAAGAAGTATTTCAATTTAGGGGCAGCTGGATGGCTCAGTGGATTGAAAGCCAGACCTAGAAACAGGAGGTCCTAGGTTTGAATTTGGCCTCAGACACTTCCTAGCTGGGTGACCCTGGGCAAGTCACTTAACCTCCATTGCTTAGCCCTGTAACAAATAAAATTAATATAGAAGGATATATATATATATATATATATATATATATAAAAGATATTAGGGTTAAAAAAAAGAAGTATGTCAATTTGGCTGGGGGAAAAAAAGTATAAACTTTATTTTCAGTAACCTTAATCAAATTTAGCATTTCCTTCTTTTCTGAATGTAGAAAACAAATCACATTTCAATAAGTAGTACCAATAAATGCTTTGTTAATTATAGTAATCACAGATATTTTTATGTATCAGAACAATTACAAATAACTAAAAACATTGCATATGCTCATTACTTTGAAATTGCTATAGTTATTAGGCCTATTGCTACATATATTACTATTTCAAAATTTGTTTTTCAAATTTTTTCCTTTGTAATTCCATATATTTTATTTAATGCATTCAAAATCATTATTCTAAGAAAACATTTATAGAATTCACCAGTCAAAAGAGGTCCATGGCTCACAAAAGGTTAAAAATTTCTCTTCTAATCATTTCATCTTTCCGGGGTTTTATTTTCTTATCTTTCAAATAAGGAACCTGGACTGTCTGATTTCTAATTTCCTTTCCTATAGTACATCTATGATCCTTTTATCACTCCAAAGTCCTTTCTAGTTTTAAATTCTAAGAAATCTATGATTTTGCTCTTCAAAACCTAACTCCAAACTGTCTTTTCTACCTTATTTCATTTTACTTCCCTTTCAATGCTATTATTATAGCCAAATGGATGGCCAGCTGTTTTCTGAATCGGGCATGATATTTCCTGACTGCCTGTATTTATGGTGGTCTTCATCTAAAGATTACTTCCAATTTATTTGAGAGAGAGAAAGAAAGAGAGAGATCTTGTATGTATGTAGTTATTTGAATATTGTCCCCCCATTAAATTATGGATACCTCATTATGAACAGGAACTGATTTCTTCCCCTTTTCTTTATAGCCCCATGGCTTAGCACAGTGCCTGGCACATAGTGGGCACTTAATAAATGACTGCTGATGATTTAGTCATATTCCTGGAATATATGCTCTCTGCATCACTTTCTAGAGAAATGTTCTTTCTTTAGGGCTTAGAGCTCATATGTTACTTACGCCTTTTGTAAAATCCTTTCCTGATAAAGAAAGAGGATATCTTTATTCTCAAAATTTTCTAGAGTAAGGAATCATTCCTTTGCCCCTTACCTTATACTATAGTTTGCTGTGTATGTGCCATGTTCTATGCCCTTTCTCTTTCCAATGGAGTGTAGAATATAAGAACCCTAAGGGCAGGGACCATTTCATGTTTTTTATTTCTCCAGCATCTAGTCCTGTTCCTGACACATAGTAGACAACTTGAATATTCACCTTATTTACTTTAATGTAACCCTTTATTAAAATTTATTAGATTCTAGTAGAATGTGAGCTTCTTGAGGGAGGAACTTT
This sequence comes from Gracilinanus agilis, assembly GCF_016433145.1. Taxonomy (NCBI): domain Eukaryota; kingdom Metazoa; phylum Chordata; class Mammalia; order Didelphimorphia; family Didelphidae; genus Gracilinanus; species Gracilinanus agilis. The sequence goes on from NC_058133.1 coordinate 50,059,821, forward strand.
TAATTAATTTATTTGTTATTTTCATGTTTTATATTTTTATTATATAATTTCTGTTTATGATACAACTATCTATTTTTTATTATTTAAAAATTATGCTTTCCCAGTGCCTGAAAAATCCTCTCTTAATTATCCTCAATTTATCCTTTATATATCTTATTTGTACACAGTTCTCTACATGTTGCTTTTCCCATTTGATTGGGAGCTCCTTGAAGTCAAGGACCTTTTTCTTTTGCCTTTTCCTGTACTCCTAATGCTTAGCACAGAGCTTGATACACAGTAAATGCTTAAGAAATCTTCGACTGAGTGGCTGTTCCTGGAATACTGTAAGTGCTTAATAAATGTTCCTCAGTCATTAATTTAGAACACAATATTATTCTGAATTCATTTAATTTTGTCATAACTTTATCAAAGTTAGAGAGACAATGTGGTGTACTCAATACCGAACTGACCAGAAGTCTGATTTCAAGGACTATCTCAGAAATATGTTGGCTGTGTGATCCTGGGCAAGTCATTTAAAGTCTCAATGTTCTAATCAACCCCATCAAGTCTCTCAGTTGTAAAGAAGATACTGATCTAGATTGGCAGAGATAGTTTCTTCACCCTTGAGGTTCAGTCCTCAACCCTTATCAAAGTTAATATATATCCCAAGAGATAGTAAACATCTTAAAGTCGGGGTCAAGTTCACAGAATTTTTGATTAAAAATAATAAAAATGCTGACACTAAACTTTTTAAAAATTTTTTAATGTTTAAAAATTCATTTTAAGTTTTAAAAACTTAATTGAAAAGTTAAACAATGGTATTCTAGTTAATACCACTGTCTTGACATCTGGATATATCCATGCCTAAGCAGAACAGCTGCCCCTGTGAGAAAGACATGACTGGATGCCTGTCTCCCAAGAGCATGTGCCAGTGTGTCCCCCTGGCCAGAGGCTCCTTCCTTCTTGAGGAAGGTTAGCCTCCAGTACAAACTACAAACAGAAGTGACACTATTTCTCTGGGCCTTGTTCCTAAGTATATTTACAGTCCGGTGCTTTCCATTCTGAAGGCTTTATGCACACAATAGAACAATTAGCACATGCGTATACAGAAGTAAAAAAAAAAAAAGTTTATAGATGGAATAAAAAAAAATCTTTTCCCTCAAGCCTTACAGGGGAAACTACTGGCCCTCTTGAAACTTTCCTGTTAGAGCTATTATTCTGTCAAGTGTCTTTTTATAAGCAGGAAATGTGACCTGGCAAAGACAATTTGATCTTCTCCTGTCTGGAATTGAAAAAACAGGTATAGTCCTGAGTAGACTTAATTCACTGGTACAATTGCAAACACAAACAAATAAGTTAATTTTGTCAAGAGTGCATAACAATATTTCACTTAAGGCAAAAAGCCTCAATCATTTATTCTCCTTTGAAGGGCTGCTTATGCATCCTTGAGAATTCCAAAGTTCAAGTATGGCATCAAAAATCAAACATAATTACACCAAGCAGCCCTTTGAACAAGAGCATCCTGTTTTGTTTCCGGTAGGCTTGCTGGGATGGCTCCTTAGAGCCCCGACAACATCCAACTCTAAGAAGAAAACACGAAGATGCTAGACTGAGAGTGGTTTTTAGAAAGCCCCCCAGCAGGAGGGCGACTAGCCCCCATGTGAAAGCCATGCCCCCCAGGGGTGACTTTTTAGACCGTCTGCTTTTCTTCACCTGGGCATCAGTCAGTCCACAAGCAGTGAAATATTCCTATGTGCTACTGTCCCGTACTGATGGAGCTCCAACTCCTAATTGAGGGAAGCAATAAGTAAGCAGATAGAAGAGTAAATGAGAAATAATCTCAGACAGAGAGCTCTGGCACCTGAGAGGACTCTCCCATAATGGAGTGGCATTGGAGCAGAGACTTGACAGAAGCCGGGCAGAGGAAGAAGAGAAAAGATTTCCAGGCAAGGAGCACAGCCACTGAAAAGCAAGGGTGATATTGATATTATAGAGGGAAATCAGGTAGGCTAGTGTCCCTGGATCATCCGTTGAGTGGAATAAAGCATAAAAAGTCTGGAAAGTTTGGTATTGCCTTTCTACCTCCCTCTCCCCGGGGCTGTTACGTTCACTTAGCAGCAAATTCATTTCCTGGCTTTCCAGGGGAATATCGAATGTCCCCAGATGGATTAGCATCTCTGGAGAGATTCAACAATCACACCCATTTTCTAGCGCAGAAATTATTCTTTGAAGGACCCACTCGGTTCCCAAGAAATTAGTGAGGAGTTGAGTCGACTTAAGTAACTAGAGGGAGGGACAATGGCTTACTCTGAGATTCTGTCATCACAGTTCTCCGGCTAGACATGTCAGCCTGTTTAAGAAGGAGGGGAAAAAAAGACCCAATTGTGTAGTGATGAATCAGAGAACTTCACAAACGTTCGAGAAACACACATGCCACTCCAAATTAACCATTAGGACCCACGAGGTATTCATCTTTTCTGTCACATACTGTGGGAAGTACCGCTGATTAGCATGGACGCTGTTCCCTTACCTTGGAGATAAAGACCCCGACCATCACAATTTACTGGGTGAGTGGGGAGGGATGGCTATCCTCTGCCCCATTTTAATGCTGGGATTTAACACTACCAGATGGAAACCCATCATCCCTTTCTTTCACATTTGTCTGTCTCTTTACAAGAAGATGCGATTTTGCATTTTTAATCGGTTTCATCAGAACGGGGAAAAGTGATCCCAAAGCAAAGGAGCCCTTTTCTCCTTCTATCTTCCCTTCTCCTTTCTGCCTTCCCTGTCTTTTCTTCCCTTCTTCCCTGTTTCCTTTTCTTCTCTCCTTTCCCTTCTTTTCTCCTTCCCTCCCCTCTCCTCTCTCTCCCAGACTCTTACTTTCTCCAACCCTGGCTCAGTCACTTTGAAGTTGAATAGGACCCTCAGAACACTCCCAGAGGCACAAATGTGGCCCTATAGAAACAGATGTGGCCTCTCTGGCTTTTTCAGCTGGTTTCCTGGCCTGTTTCACAGGGATTTGTGATGAATGGCAGTCAGCTCTGGATTCACTTTTCATTCCTGTCAAGTCTGGGTCTTCCTTGTCATTCTGGCCCCTAGTAGCCAACTTCCTTGGAAATATCTGTTTTTCTATCATTACTTTAAAAAAATAACATCTTATAGAACTCTTACAGGAAAGGGGGTGGGGAAGGGAGTGCCAGAGAAGAAGCCTGATCTCCTCCTCAGCCTCTGGGTTTAATGCTACTCTATAAAAGACCTTGGGAGGGCCCAATACCTGGTCTGCTTACATGCTGTCATTAATGAATCTGTGCTTACTTTTACCACCCTTTTGCCATGTTAAAGTAAAAAAAAAAAAATCAAACACATAAAAGTGACGTTTTGGAATGCATGTTTTGTCTCCCTTTCTTTTCAGAATAAACTTGTAAAAGAAACAGCAGCAAATGCCAAACACTTGAGCAAAAAGCTGGGGTAGCATTAAACAGGGACCTCCCACTGACCCAGAGGTAGGGCTGGCATTTTAAGCTTGTACTGTTTTAAGCAATAGAATAAAAAATGGCCCTGTGTTGAATTGATTATGGCACTACTGGAAGAAGGGAAAATTTGATGCAAATGCCCCTTCTAGCAACTTCTCTCAAATAGTAACGGTGGGCTTTGGTGGGAGAGAAAGGGGGAGACAACAGCAAATTGGCAGTGGACAGAGGGTCCTGCTGGACTTTACTGATCAACTTAGGAGGTCTTAAATGAGGCAGGTCTTTTGAAAAATGTCCCCCTCAAACTGCATGGAATTATATGATGTAATCCCATGCTTGTTCTCTCTCAGCATCTTGTTTACAAGTTGAAAACCAGTTGAATTATATGCATATGCATTTTTAAACAAAACCCAAAATTTATTTCTTACTCTTCTAATATGAAAAATTTCTGGGTTACCATATCAAAGGAACAGCAACACCAGCCAGGTGACTGCAACATTCTGATTTGATAGCAAGTGCACACTCGTGGAAATTAATTTTAAGCTCTTGCAAAGCTGTGGAGTCATGTTACTGGTCCCAGGGTCTGGCTCAACAGCAAAGGAAGTGGATCATTTGAGGGGGGATAAAAAAGCCTTTCTGGAAATGGCATATTAGGGAGGGACAGTTTCCAAATGTAGATAAGAGGCTTCATATGCAGATTCAAAATTGTGTTGCCATCTCTACTTCCGGCTATGCGGCTCAGATTCTTTTTTCCATCCTATACAGCATTTCTAGGCAAATGGGGGCTCATTTTGAGGAATGATTTTTTTTGTCTATGTAATATAGGATGAGATGCTTATGCACCTAAAACAAACAAAATATAGGAATTCCTAACCCTGGACTTTTCTATGTAATGTAGGATGAGATCCTTTTTTTACTTAAAATAAACACAATATAGGAATTCCTAATCTGCGACTGGCACTTGCTCTGGCTTCTAAATGTGGATTAATCATTTTAAAAATGTTTTAATACTGAGAGAATAGAAGAGAGTGAGGCCAAATCACTCATTTCATCACGCAGACCAAAAGTGAGACTAAATTGGTTAGAGAAAGTAAGACCCTAATACATTACACACAAAAGGAGCTTAATATTTGTTTGATGATAATGGGAATGGAGAAGGAAATTAAGGAATTAGTCATGTTTACCTTTTCACCCCCCTCTCTTTTCTTTTAATGCTGCCATCAAATAGCCACCTCACCACCTCCACCTCCCATCACTGATTAATCACTCAGTTTCTGACAGCTAAGGTCTCTGAGACAGGGTAGAGGCTCTCACATTTAGGTCTGAGTTTGACTGGGGTCCTTTCCATGCTCTGATTATGAGGCCTGACCAGTCAATTCTCCCATCTGGGCAGGCTTGTCAGAGGATTTTCTATAAGAGGTAAAAAGCCAGATGGCAGTCGAACAGGCTTCTAGAGACCTTCACTGGAGGGGAAGGATAAAAATGCTAAGTGGTTAAAAAAAACAACAAAAAAAACAAAACAAAACTGCAAGAGAGTGATATTTCTGACCCTAATGGAGCTCAACAAGACAACTAGATCATCTGATGTAAAATCCTCAGGCACAAGATGTCTATTCTACACGGAGGTTTAAAAAAAAATTACCTATAATTCTCTTTGGAATAAGATGCATGCTCATTTCAAGAGAGTCTTTACTTCTGAAATCTGTCCCAGCAGGAGGGTATGGATAGCTATTTTTGGTCAAAGTAGCTTGTGGACAAACCATCTAGGGCAAGTGCTATTAAGTATTCACCTAAGATAAAGATCTTCCTGGCACTAGGAAGTCTCCATTGGTTTTTCAGCGGCACTGTGGTTTACTGGGGACTCTAAATCAGCTCAAAGTCTACACTACATACCACCGTGTCTGTTAGAAAATCATTACCAGTGCAATTAGAAGCCGTGTTGTTTCACAAGCGAACTTGGAATTTTTCTCTATATACATCTTGGACGACGGCTGTGTACTTCCTCCCCCACCTCTCGTGATTATCTGCACTTGCGATGGTCAAGAGATACAGCTGTCGGGAAACACTCAACAGATGGCAGTTGCCGGGTGATGCTCCATCCATTTTTGGCTGCTCTACTGACATCCGAGCTCAGGCCTTCCATGAATGCAAGATTGTAACTGACTCCTTTCAACTGACATGAGACTGGAATGCCCAGTGACAATATTCATCTTTTTCCAGAAAAACTGAACTACTCTTTGGAGACATGGAATACAATGGAATATTTCAGCCTATCACCCAGTGAAACTTTTCTCCATTGTAAATAGAAAGATAAATTGGCAGATGTATGCTTTTTTCTTAAGGAATAATGTTAATACCTAACATTTACATAGTAAAGCACCATACAGATGTCATATCGTTTGATCTACATGAGAACCTTTGGAAGAAAGGTGGGAATAGTATCACTCTATGACTGATGAGAAAACAGAGAAGTTAGGTGACTTGCTCAGGGTCAAACAGCTAGTAAAGGAAACAGCAGCTGTGCATCAGTCAGCTCTTTCATTCTTACAAAGCCTGACAAGATATGCTTTTTTTTTACACTTCACCTTAATTCCAGTCACTTTAGTGAAAAGGCACTGGAAGAAATACAAATGATTAATTAGAATGTAAGATCCTTGAAGGCTAATGTTCTTCCCAGGGCCTAGCATAATGCTTGCACATAGTGGATGCTTAATAAATGCTTGTTGTTGAATGAATAAATGAATCCTTTTATTTATTTAAGAAATAAATAGGTTTGCATTTTGGATAGCATTTTAAAAGTAAAAAATAGACATTTACCTACATGAAAATATTTATTGTGGACAAGAGACAGACAGAAAACACACACACACACACACACACACACACACACACACACACACACACACACACACACACATAGAGAGAGAGAGACAGAGACAGAGACAGAGACAGAGAAGAGACAGACAGAAACAGAGACAGACAGACAAAGACAGAGAGAGAGACAGAGAGAGAGAGAGTGAGAGGAGAGCGTGTCTTGGTCTTAAAGTCAAGAAGAAAACCTGTTTAAAGACTACTTTTGATACTCTTAATACATACTAGTTGTATAGTCTTAGGCAGTGACTTAGTTCATTTTCTAAGAATACTATATTAAGTTACAGAAGAATTGTTGAGGATAGTGTTACTAGTGGGAAGTTCCTACCCTGTTGAAATAAATATGTATATATGGATACAGATAGATATCTAGAAATATCCAGATGTGTCCATATTTATATCTATATCTTTGTAATCTATATACTTATCTCTGTGTATATCCGTGTCATATCTATATCATACCATTTCTAGTTTTACTTATTCATACCTACACCATATCTATACTTAAACTATACTCACATCTATCTATATCTATATACCTATCAATCTAGCTATTGCTACCTGTATTTATCTATTTATCTATCTATATCTATCTATCTACCTATCTCTGTAGTCATCTATTTATCTATCTCTATCTCTTTATTTATCCATCTCTCTATCTCTATTTATTTCTCTACATCTATCTCTATCTCCGTATCTATCTATTATATCTATTTATCTATCTTTATCTATTATCTATCTCTGTCTGTCTATCATACATATCGATATCTAACTCTATTTCCATATTCATATCTGTTTCTGATCTATATTCATGGCTATTTCCCTATGTATTCTATTCTTTCTTTCCAAATATCCACTTCTCTCTCTTTCCATCTATTAACCAGGCATTTGTGTATCTATCTAATTCTTTTTTAAAAATCAGGTCTGTAATTTCATTGGTTTAAGAAGCTTTTGATGAAAAACACAGATCAAAATCAGCTCAACATTTTAAAGTCTTAGAGAGTTGCTCGAGACACTACGAGGTTAAGTGACTTGCCCAGGATCACTCAGTCAATATGTATGAGATGAAGTTTTTGAACCCAGGTCTTTATGATTTAGAAACTAGATCTCTATCCACTACATCATGCTGTCTTTCATATACAAAATATATAAAAAAACAAATACAAGGTAATTATATTGGGGGGATGGGAGGAAGCGATGCTTGCAACTGGGTAATAGGCTTCTTTATTTAGAATATGAGTTCCTGTCTCCATATGGCTAAACTTATACATGCCTTCAGTTGCATAAAGCCTGTACAGCTGTGATGCCTCAGTGCCCAGCTCATTGCACATTCTGCACTGTCTGTACATATATTTTTAATACTATGAGAAGATTGCATTAAATAATGTGTCCCGTTTGCTCTTAGACTTCTAATCAGACAGCAGCAAGCCTGATGCTAGAGAGAACGAGCTGACCCTTAGTTCCCTGTAAATAATGTGGCAGCCTTGTTTTCTTAGACCTGGACCGGAGTGTGTGACTCTGAAATCCGCACAGCTGATAACCTGGGGATAACCCTGCCCCAGAGGACTCCGTTTAATTCTGTGCAGTGTAAAGTGCTCACTTCTCTTTCTCATATTAGGCAAAAGCATGTCCAGCAATTCTCCAAGATTTATATTTCTTCTTCTAAAACATGACACACTGACATTTTCTGTGACTACAGTATATGTCCCCAAAGAGGCTGGTGCATGCCGTATTAAATAAGTTTTCAGTTAATATATTTGCAACTTGGTCTCATTGGCTTCTCTGCATAAGGATTTACAGTGGAAAGAAACAAAAAGAGTTGCAGATTGGAGAAAAGACTCATCATAAGGTGGATTGGATTGTTAGTCAGAGGGCTTTGGGTTCCCCTCTAGCCTTTGCTCTTCAATTCCAGTGTGACCTTGAGTAATAAGATGCTGTTTGCAAAAATGGTTTCAGGGAGCCTACAGAAGAGTTTACATTTCAAAACTTTAGATTATTAAAAAAAAAAAAAAGATTTTTTAAACCTCCTGTCCAAGAGTCCACAAGTAGAGCCTTCTGCCTCAACTATCTCTAATTGTCAGTATCTTATTATTGCTAATAAGATTGATAATAGCAATAATAATGATCATCCAGGATTCAGCAGTGCCTGACATGTAGTAGGTTGCTTAATAAATGTTTATTGATTGACAGATAACGATAACAATAAATAATTACATCTGACATTTTACTAAGGATTAGAGGGCTCCAGGGGGTAAGTTTGCATTCAAATACTTTCATTCGATTACAAAAAAACAAACAACAAACAATCATTTGATTTATCTGTACCATTATAGACTGTGGAATATTATACATGAAAGAGTAAGAGTAGGTTAGAGATTTGTTTCCTGCCTGTGTCTATCTGAACACCACTGATAATAACCAATCAAAATTTAATAAATGTTTTAAAGTTTGTTAAACACTTCACACACTTCATATCTAATGAATTCAGCATCCTCATCTGTAAAAAGGAGGAGGGTTGGACTTGATGACCTCTTAGGATTTTTCCAGCCTATTTTATATATTTGTTTATATCGCTTCTGATTGAGGATGGATTTCAATAAGACTGCATATTCCTTGAAGACAGTTAACAAGTCTTCTTCTCCCTCTCTCCCTACTTAGCCCCAAGAACTTAGTGGAACATTGTGCACAGAGAAGGTACTTCATAAAATCTGTTTAATTACCTAGGGGAACTTCTACCTTTACAGATCTTTAATTTAGTAGTTTCAAAGAGCTGCCTAAGGCTCACAGAAATTAAAAATTTTGACTGTTACACAGCTAAGAGAGAGAGAGAATAGAGCAAATACTCATGCAGATACAGACCCCGAATGACTTTGCTAGTGGCTCTTCATTCTGAATGGTACAAAATCTAAGCCAGATCATGAGTTTCTACCATCTAAGGAGATTGTCTGTCCACTAATCCATGTCAATAAATATGGTCCAATCTTTACAATAGCCCTACCACCCAAAGATATCTATTAGCAGGTAAAGTGAATTTGGAAAAAGTCTAATGGCATGAGCTCTAGTTCTCTCTCTCTCTCTCTCTCTCTCTCTCTCTCTCTCTCTCTCTCTCTATATATATATAT
>NC_058133.1:50069652-50072723 GCF_016433145.1 Gracilinanus agilis
CTCTCTCTCTCTCTCTCTCTCTCTCTCTCTCTCTCTCTCTCTCTCTCTCTTTCCATTGTCCCTCATTGAATGAAAGTAGCTAGTTTCTGACTCCTACTCTTAGTCATAACAGCAAAAGATTTCCTAATGAGGTCGAATACAAAGTCTTATCTTCTAGAGGGCTTCAAAGTCATTGGGGGTGGAAATACTTGGCAAATTGGCTAAAATGGCACCTTCAACAAGAAGAAACCTTTCCTGATTCCCCTAATACTAAAGTCTTCCCTCTGTTGATTATCTCCCATCGATCTGGTTTATGTTGTCTGTGTATCATATGCATATCTCTTCCTCTATTAGACCCCTATTTAAATTCTTTGAAAGTTGAAACTATCTTTTGTTTTTTCTTTGCATATCAGAGTGCCTGGCATATAGGTGATGCCTAATTAATAATTATTGACTGACTGACTAGAAATATTATATAGGAATTTCTCTTTTAAACCTTTTTTGTAAACAACTACTACTACACCAAAAGTCTTTCTTAATACAATAATTGACTGTTTTTGTTTGGTGGTTGTTGAAGATCTAATGAAAAGTAGATTATCAGCTATGTTTATTTCACTTCTATTAACTTTTAAAAAACTTTTTTCAAACCAACATCGGTAAATTAAGATTTGCAAGGAAATAAGAGGATTATGAACTTTCATTACAATTACAGTCCTGCAATAGAACAACTGTTGCCCAGTTATGATCATGGCTAATCCCTTGCCTGCTTACAATAGACAAAAGATATTTTCTTTTCCCAACAATTTATTCCTCAAAGACAGGGGAGGCAGTTAGACCAGATGTTTTCACTGCAAGAAACATACTTTAGAGGTGTCCAGACTGATGAGATTAGACAGATTGAAACTACTGTATTCACTTTTCCAGCATTTTCTATTTTTAAGGCCAGGGTCAGAGTTTTCCTTGAGGAGTTTTATTTTTTAAGGACTTTAAAATGTGTGTCTGCACATGCATGCATGCATGCATGTATGTGTTTGCCTGCATTGTGTGTATATGTTTAAAGTTCTCTTTCAAGAAGACTGCATATATCATTTTGTACAAGTGAAGGCATTGTCTATGTGATAGACTAAATTTTAATAGCAGGAGAAACAATATTGGATTGGTCATGACTAAATATATCATCTTCTTTCTGAATTTATAGGATTACAAAATTCGAAATGGAAGAGAGTTTAAAGAAATCAGGTCTAATGCCCTCATTTTACAAAGAAACTGAGGCTGAGAGGTTAAATGATTTTTCCAATATCATACGTGTAACAGAGCCAGGATTTTTACTCAATTCCTTTGATTTGACTTCTAGGCTCTTTCCATTATGTTGCTTTGTAGACATTTTATACCTCTTCAATAAGAGACTTAGGAAAGAGGAAGAAAGTTTGTGCTGGGAGAAAAGGAGTAAGCAAAGAAAACTCATCTAAAAATGTAAAATTGAAGATTATAATACCTTTCCTTTTACTTCTGTTAACCTGATCATCTATCCAACCATGCAACAATTTTTGATTATCTGTATGTTATGGGCAAGGCATTATACAAGGCATAGGGGATATAAAGACAAACTGAAACAGTCTCTGCCTTCAAAAGATTCTTTATTATTTCCATCCTTCAGGTTTGATGCCACACCCTGGATGCCACACTTGACTTCATATTCTCTTATTCTAAATATTCAATCAGTTGCAAATCTCAACCTTTTTACATCAATATCATATATACACACAGATCTATTTATATATATCATATATGTGTTTGTGTACATGTTCATATGTGTATAGCATCTATGTATATTTACATATCTATAGATAGATCAATAAAATGATATAGACAAATTGATTGATAAATAGACAGACAAGTAGGTAGACAGGAGAGAGAGAGAGAGAGAGAGAGAGAGAGAGAGAGAGAGAGAGAGAGAGAGAGAGAGAGAGAGAATCTTCTTTCTCGATACTTATAAAATTCCACCTTAATTTGGACCTGGATCCTGACTCCCTTAGACTATTTCAATGGCCTCCTAAGTGGTCTCTCTACCTCAAGTCTTTTCCCACTTCAATCCTTTCTCCATATAGTTACTGAAGTGATTTTCCTTAAGTGCAAACTTATGTCATTTCCATATTCAGTAAATTCCAGAGACTCCCTATAGTCTCCAGGATAAACTATAAATTCCTCTCTTTGGCTTTTAAAAATCCTTTCACAATCTGTCTGCAACCTATCTTTCCAACCTCCCTCATAATACATCACTCCCCTTTCCACATTTGGTGATCCAGCTAAATTGGACATCCTTCTGGTTTTCACAAACAAGACTCCATCTCCCGACTATGGCATTTCCCTGGTTATCCACTATGTCTAGAAAGCATTTCCTTTTCTCTTCTTCCTTCTTAAATTCTTCTCTTCCTTCAATATGTAACTCAAGTACCACTTTCTATAGGAAACCTTTCTTGATTCTCTCAAAAGCTAGTCCTCTCCCAATGTTGTGATGGTTTAATCATTGGCTCAAACACATACACATAAACACAAAATTACATACAACATATTTAACTTTAATATGCATTATTAACATTTTCTCTATCACTTTCTTAAGATTAGACAATCAACAAAACAGTAAATCAAGCCCTGATTTGTAGTATTTACTATAATTTCTGAGGTACAAATGCTCACACAAATTTTAATAATTGACTTTCAGGAGTTGGTTCAAATGACTAACACATTCTTGTTTCCCTCCTAAACTACAGCGAAATTCAAATTAAATATTACAAAACAATATAATTAAGTATACTGACATACAAAATAAACTCACAGCTTTTTTATAACCTTAAAATATGATTAACATGTCACTCTTATGTTGACATCCTTTGTTTAACATGGTTTGTCTTTAGGTTCACTTTTTCTCCAATTCTTTATTAGGAAACCATGCAGCTCACCTAAACTTCTTTTCTTTTCTTTTCTTTTCTTTTCTTTTCTTTTCTTTTCTTTTCTTTTCTTTTCTTTTCTTTTCTTTTCTTTTCTTTTCTTTCTTTCTTTCTTTCTTTCTTTCTTTCTTTCTTTCTTTCTTT
>NC_058133.1:50072733-50097064 GCF_016433145.1 Gracilinanus agilis
TTTCTTTCTTTCTTTCTTTCTTTCTTTCTTTCTTTCTTTCTTTCTTTCTTTCTTTCTTTCTTTCTTTCTTTCTTTCTTTCTTTCTCTCTCTCTCTTTCTTTCTTTCTTTCTTTCTTTCTTTCTTTCTTTCTTTCTTTCTTTCTTTCTTTCTCTCTTTCTCTCTTTTTCTCTTTCCCTTTTTTATTTTTAGGTTAGAAAAGGGATTAGCAAGCACCAATAGAGGTAGTACTCTCAGTAAGCCTTTAATAATATGATACTTGTTCATTAAACTATAGCAACATGATTTTGGAAATTTGACACATTTTTATTTCTGAATTGTTTATAAACCAGACCACATGGCTCTTCCTGAAATTATTTCTTATAATGAAATGGGGAAGGCCTTTGAAAAGTGCAGTAGTTTAATCTCTATAAGTCACTAAAGCAAGTGACACCTCTATGCAGGCCTAATGCTTTGGGTTATTGAAAATCATGGGGCTTGCAGAGGTAAGTGAATAGCAATTTAGATTTGGGAGAGGTACTGATCCATTTTAGTTCTCATCAAATCCTGACTTTTCTGAGTATCTACCAACAACTCTAGGAGGACCTAACAGAATATGCAAAGCCTATAAGCTTTCTTCAGTTTTTAGAATTATGGAGAATGGTTTTTGAAATATTATCTCTGAAAAATCCCCATATTGTGGAATATCATCTTTGCTAAAAAAATTCTGATTGATTTCTGGGGCAGTAAATATTTAAATGGGAGATGGGGGAGAATTTAAGGGGTGCTTATTCTGCAGCCACCATAATTAATATAATCTTTGAAGGCTCAAAACCTCAAATCAATAAATGGATGTGATAGTCAATTGTATAAACGAGATAGTTTGTATCATTGATTGCTTTATGAATTGTGAACCTCTTTGAGTGTGTCAGGAAGGGAAACCTGATTGCTCAAATGAACAAGCTAATCATACCTGTGAAAGCTTTAAATAGATGGTATTTTCAGTAATTTCAGTAAATTCAGAAAGATTAGGAATTTCAGTAGAGGGCCAGTCTAACAGACTTTAAGTATCTAGTTCCCAAGTTGGAGCCAAACCACTAACAGAGGATGAATTTAAGGGAGTGAATGAAATTCCTCTCTATCTCCTTTCTGTTTACATTGACAATGAAATTAAAAAGACTGGTTCAGTAGCAAATAATGAATCTGGCTAAGAGACTGTACAACGACAAATACAGAGAAACTTAGAAAGATAGCTGACCAAGAGATGGTCCGTTTACAAGGAGTCAGCTTCTTTGAACCAGAGAAGAGCACTATTTTTGAGATAAGAAAGAATTTCCAGTAACTTACTGTTGTGAGCTGTATGTATATGTATATGCTTCTTACATGTATTGCTCTCTAAAATTAGACTAAATTAGGAGTCCTAGAAGTCCTATATTCTAAGGATTGATCAAACAGAGAGACAAAAACTTCTTAACATTGTACATAATATACTCCAAAGAAAAGAAATTTGGAAAAGATTTCAATCCAAATTTTTTGTTGGCATGTGTGATTATAGCAACATGAGTTCCAGATTTCTTGCAATTACTGTCCTAGCAACAAACATCATTTACCTTTGCTAAAAAGCTAATTAAGTCTTGATGCCTAACTCTTAATGGAGAACACATAGGTAGGGGCTCATGAGTGATAGTAATAGAAACTCAAGTCCTCAAAGTTGTCCTTAGAAAACTACTTTAATATTTATCATTCCCTCTGGTCTCAATATTCTAGGATTATTGCAGTTTGGGGAAGTAATCATTGTTTGATTTATTAGTTAAAAGTGTCTGGGTCTTCCTTCTGATTGGAATGCAATTTGGGCTGAAACCACACTTTTACATTTGAAATACTTGACTTTTCCACACTAACAGCTGCTAAACTATCTCCAATAATCATTGAAATATTTAAGCACTACAACCTTTGTATGTTTCCTTGGAATAATATCTAATTTTTAAAACAAAAAAATAAAAATACAACATATAAAATTAGTGAAATATGTGTATGGCACAAAACTAGCACTCAATGTACAATACTAAAGGTAAAGAATATAAACATAAATATAAATATAAAGGTGAGCTTATAGATGCTGAGCTGGAAGGGACCTCAAAAGTCATTTAGTCTTTTCTTCAAGGTACATACTGGATTGGTCCATCCATCCTTTTCTGTCATTTCCCCTATCCCCACTTTGCCCTTGGCTTGTATGAAATATCGGCATATATATGCTTTCTCTCCGCCATCTATACCACTGCTGTCCAAGGGCTGGTGCTACACAGTTTGAGTGCTCAAGGGGCCCCAAGGGTCCTGGGTGACTTGAGGAAGGATTGTGGTTTTAGGAAGATACTGAAAAGGGACAATCGTATGCAGTTCATAGACGCTATTGAGTGATCATTAATGTTTACCCCCTGTATGAAGTATTGTACAGTTCTCTTGGCAGATCTGTATTTATCTTGAGTTATACTTGACATAGAAATCCTTTGGGTTTTTTTTAATACTATGTGTGTATTTTGGAAAATTTTATAGATGTTAAATTTTCTGAAGGGTTACAAATATTTCTGGTAATACTGAACTCGTTATTTTCTTCTCTAGTACTCTGCAATTTTATCTGTATATATTTGAGGGCCTTAAAAAAAGGAAAAAAGGAAGAAGAAACGAAAAAAAAAAGAATGGCTTGATTTTTATTGTTGAGTTTTCAAAAAGAGGCATCTTCACAATTTCAAACTGTTCAGAAGGGCCTAGTTCTCCAATTGAATGCAACCAAGCTAAGAGTTTCCTTAAATATTCCACAAACTCAGAGTGTATCCTCAAGAAAATATTTATGATGGGAAATTGTCTCTTTTTTTTTTCAATTTTTTTTACAATGCTTTTTGTCTGTATAAAGTATGCAACCGACCTACATTGAGAAGGAAATATTGTCTACATAGAATATTATATGAAAGTTGGTACATAATTCTGTTGAGAAGAATCCTTGCAATTCTTTAAGCCATATTGTTATTTTGTGTTTTCCTTGGATGAAAATATCAGTATTAAGTAACCAATATATTATTCAAGTGTTTAGACATATTAATATGCTTATGCAGTTTATTTATATGTGTATTTTGGGAAGTATTACCTTTTAAGGAAAGCTATAATTAGATTTGCTAGCAAGGAAGGAAACGGAGAATATTTTATTTCTTCTTTACTTTATGACCAGACTCAAGATCCCAATTCCTAGAGGGAAGCCCAGCTCCTGGACATTTGGGATTACCTATACCCTGTTCTCTAATATAATTATAGTCTATTCTCAAAAAAAAAAAAAAAAAAAAAAAGTCATTTAGTCTTGTCCCCCCATTTGTAGGCAAGGAAACTGATTGAGACTAAGAAAAGTTTAGTGACTTGCCCGGGTTCACTCATCTACTGTGTGTCTGAGGCATGATTTGACTAGGACTTCCCTACTCCAAGTCTAATATTACATCCACCACGCCAAACTGCATTTCAAACCAATTCGTTCTTGTTCCATCTGCTAAGGGATGTTTAAGTTAGAATAGGAAATTTGAATTTTGGGGTTCTCTTTTCAAATCTGGCACTGAATCAGTCAAATTGCCAGTAGCACCAAATTCATAACCTGATGATGTAATTTAATTTATTTGTTTTGTTTCATAAGGTATCATGTGCATGTAGGACTCAAAAGAGATATATACAAAGAAAATTGTGATGTTTTTTAAATGGGTAGGAAAAAGGGAAATTCAATGATTAATAATATACATATTTCCATTACAACCACAGTTATTTTGACATCTTGCTAGCAACTGAAAATCAGTTGTATACTTAACAACATTAAAAAATTTGTAAGTTTGGTTTGGAATTTTATCCAAATTTATTCTTTTGTTTGGAAAGTGGGAAAGACATTAGGAGATTTTTGTCTGTTTACTAAATCCTTGGATTTATAACACTCCTAATTTATACCATAGCAGAAAAACCACCAAAGGAGCAGTGGTTTTCACCCATCCCACTTCTGCTCTACAAAATATTGTGACAATTATTTCCAGCATTCAAAGACAGTAGGTGGTAAAAAAAAGGACATGAAAAACTAAACAAAACAAAAGAAAAAAATAGCCAAAAAAAAAGGAAACAAAAAAATTCTTTTTAAGATCAGTTGACTATTTAAACCTTAAAAAAAAATCCTTCTAGTGGAAAACATTTAGACTGTTTTTGGTTCCACTGTTAGCCAATGATAACTTAAAATATCTACTAAGCAACTATATTTGCCTAGGAACAACTAGGTGATTCAGGGAATAGAGTGCTTGGCCTATAGTTAGGAAGATTCATCTTCTTAAGTTCAAATCCTGCCTCAGACAATTATTAGCTATGTAAGTTACTTAAACATGTTTTCCGCAGTTTTCTCATCTATAAAACAAGTTGGAGAAGAAAATGGCAAACCACTCTAGTATCTTTGCCAAGAAAACCATAAATGGGATCATGAAGAATTGGACATAACTAAAAACAACTGAACAATGACAATATTGCTATACCCTTAGGCTAATATCCTTTCATACCCAGAATGTATTGATACATTAAATAATTAGTTGAATTTGTCAGGAAAAGGTGTTTTGAACACTCACCAACCCAGGAACTCAAATTAACTTAAATGAAGCTATTCCTCAGTCTCTAAAAGTGATAGTAAATGAATAATAATGAGAATGGAAAAAAGTCTCATGAGGACTGAAAAATGTTATAGGATATTTGCTGTTTCTAAACTGAAATAATCATTTCTTATCAACACCTATACAAATCATAATTTCTACTGGGCTGAGATGGCCACAGAGTACATGCAAGGGTCTTCTGCTCCTCACCACCAACCAAAATAAAACTCCTCAAAGGGACAAAAAACAAAATCAGATGAGTGAAGGTGCTCTACTGTAGGATGTAGCCTTGAAGGTAGGCAAGGTTTTGGCATTTCCACGCTATAAGGGGGTAAAATTACTCCTACCAAAGCATGAGTTGACCACCCCTCCCCCACTCCACCTGTAATGCCAGAGATATTAGGGCTTAAAAAAATTTTTAAAAGAAAAAAGAGATAGGGTAAGTAATTACATCCTGATAAAAGGCAGAATAGACAATGAAGAAATATCAGTAATCAACATGTATGCACCAAATAGTATAGCATTCAAATTTTTAAAGGAGAAACTACTGGAGCTTAAGGAGGAAATAGATAGTAAAATTATACTAGTGGGAGACCTGAACCTTCCTCTATCAGATCTAGTTAATCAAACCAAAAAATAAATAAGAAAGAGGTAAGAGATATGAATGGATTTTTAGAACAATTGGAGTTAATAGATATATGGAGAAAAAAAATAGGGACAAAAAGGAATATATCTTCTTTTCAGCAGCACATGGCACATTCACAAAGACTGACAATGTAGTAGGGCATAAAAACATGATAAACAAATGCAAAAAAATAGAAATTATAAATGCAAACTTTTCAGATCATAATGTAATAAAAATAATAATTAGTAAGGGTACAATGAGAGCCAAATCAAAAATTAATTGGAAATTAAATAATATGATTCTCCAAAATTGATTGGTTAAAGAACAAATCATAGAAACAATTAATAATTTCATTGAAGAGAATGACAATGAGGAGACATCATATCAAAATCTATGGGATGCAGCCAAAGCAGTACTTATGGGTAAATTTATATTTCTAAGTGAATATAGTAACAAATCAGAAAGGGAAGTGGTCAAAGAACTGGGCACGCAAATTAAAAAAAAAAAAACTAGAAAGAGAACAAATTAAAAATCCCCAGATAAAAACTAAATTAGAAATCCTAAAAGTTAAGGGAGAAATTAATAAAATTGAAAGTGAAAGAACTGTTGAATTAATAAATAAGACTAGAAGTTGGTACTTTGAAAAAACAAATAAAATAGATAAAATACTGGTTAATCTAATAAAAAAAAGGAAAGAAGAAAGCCAAATCAACAGTATCAAAGATAAAAAGGGAGATCTCACCTCTAATTAAGAGGAAATTAAGGTAATTATTAAGAACTATTTTGCCCAATTATATGGCAATAAATATGGCAATCTGTGTGATATGGATGATTTTTATACAAATACAAAAATATAAATTGCCTAGATTAATAGAAGAAGAAATAGAATACTTAAATAATACCTTATCAGAAAAAGAAATTGAACAAGTAATCATTGAACTCCCTAAGAAAAAATCCCCAAGGCCAGATGGATTCATAAGTGAATTCTATCAAACATTTAAAGAACAACTAATTCCAATACTATACCAACTATTTGACCAAATAAGCAAAAAAAGGAGTTTTACCAAGTTCCTTATATAACACAAATATGGTACTGATTCCAAAGCCAGGCAGACTAAAAACAGAGAAAGACATAATTCTGCTTCCCAAAGGAAAGCTCTTTGAATAGCAAGATTTTCCCATTAAAATTCTAATGCAGTGTGTGTGTGTGTGTATACACATATAGCAATAAGTGGCAAAAACATATATTTTCAGTTCCTAGAAAGATGTCAAAATAATTCAGTGGTTATAATGTAAATTATTAGTACTTTAATTTCCCCCTTCTTCCTACCATTATACAATCATAACATTTCTTCTACTGACACGCACTCTTTTCTCCCTCACCCCAAGATGCTTTATGAGATGATATAATTCAATTAAATATCATTGAAAATACCTATGACATCATGTTATAAATCTGATGCAACTGACAGAAAGACTGATACAAAAAGAATTTCATGATATTGGATTCTCAGAAGTTATGCCAGCAGAGATTAAATTATCACCAGTTTTATCAAGCTAAAATATCAGCAGTATGTCTACAGTTTAAGTATCAGCCTAGCTAAGTTTGGAAAAGCTTTTCTCCAAATGGCCACAGCAATTTATGAGAGTACTCACACTAAGGACATCTTAGATCTTCTGAAGAGATAGATAGATAGATAGATAGATAGATAGATAGATAGATAGATAGACATAAAGATAGATAGATAGGTACAGATAGATAAACAAACAGATAGATTGGTAGATAGATACAGATAGATAGACAAACAGATAGGTAGGTAGGTAGGTAGGTAGGTAGGTAGGTAGATAGATAGATAGATAGATAGATAGATAGATAGATAGATAGATAGATATAGATACATAGATAGATACATAGATACAGATAGATAGATGGATAGATAGATAGATAGATAGATAGATAGATAGATAGATAGATACATGGATACATGGATACATAGATACATAGATACATAGATCATTTATTAAGCATTTAGCATCTGCCACAGCATGGATTAAGTGCTTAGACATAAATACAAAGAAGCCATAGGCATGGAGATCTGGTTCTGTACGAGATGAGGTGAAATCTCAGTGTAGCGGGGGCGGAATCCATAATTCCAATGTGAGGTGAATATGATAGATGGCCAGTATGGCATAGAGGTGGACATCTTGGCAAGATGAGACAAAAATTGGGCCATCCGAGTCTGACATCCCAAGAAGCAATGCCATATTATTTTGACAATCATTACTTGTGGAATCTTGGTCAAATCACTTGGGTTGGAGTTTCCTCACTAATAAAATGGAGATGGACTGACAAGTTGTTTCATAATGTTCCTTCTAGCTTAACTCCAAGATCTTATGAGTCAACAAGCATTTATGAAATGCCCACTGAATATGATGTATTGCACTAAGTTCTGGGAATATAAGGAAAGGTGGAAAAAAGTCAGTGCCTCCAAGGAGAAGGAGCTCATATTCTAATGGGGAGACAACACTTAAATAAATAAGTATAGTCAAAGTATATGTAGAGTAAATTATAGCTAATTAGAGAGAGCACACTGACATTGAAGAGGAATGGGAAAGGCTTTTTGACAAGGGTAAATTTTTAGTTCAGACTTGAAGGAATCAGCAAAGTAAGAAGGTGGTGAAGAGAAGATTGAGGATTCTAGGCCTGGAGGATGATCAATTAAAAGTCATGGAGCTGGAAGATGCAGTGTCTTGTTTGAGGAATAGCAAGAAGGCCAGTGTTGCTTGATGGCAAAATACAAATGTATATAGTAGTGAATAGTAGTGGATAGTAAGATGTAATAAGAAGACTGGAAAGAGAAGAAGGAGCTAGATTATGAAGTACTTTATTTTTTTTTAAATTTTTTTTTAAATCCTTGTACTTTGGTGTATTGTCTCATAGGTGGAAGATTGGTAAGGGTGGGCAATGGGGGTCAAGTGACCTGCCCAGGGTCACACAGCTGGGAAGTGGCTGAGGCCGGGTTTGAACCTAGGACCTCCCGTCTCTAGGCCTGACTCTCACTCCACTGAGCTACCCAGCTGCCCCTATGAAGTACTTTAAAAGCCTTGTTGGATAATGTTGAAAGTAATAGAAGGCCACTGGACTTTAATGAATAAGAGGATGACAGTATTAGTGACCCCTCCAAATATGGATCAATTATGTGTTTATATGCTGTACACAAAGCATTCACAGCTTATATCACACAATCATCTATAAACACTAAAAGAAAATGTGTTGCCAAAAGAGTAAAAAAGAAAAGATGTATAAAATATCTAATGAGCACTTATTGAAAAAAATTGTAGAGTAGTGACTTTTTCCAACCAATAGTAAAGAAAAAGAAAATTTTGAAAATATAAACAATTTCAAGGATCGAAAGAACAACTTATCATGGATCAATTAATTATTGTATTGAATGAACTTCCTGAAAGTGCCATTATCTATCTATCTATCTATCTATCTATCTATCTACTTCTCTATTGCCTTTGTTGATTATTGCAAAGCCTTTGATTCATTTATGCTCTCATGGCTTGAAAATATATAAAGCATATATTCTATGAATTATAGTGAGAACACTAGATTGTTTGATTTCTGCATGGAAAAAATAATTCTTCATATAAAATATGAGAGGCAGCATGGGATGGGAAATGGGGAGCTAATCAGGAAAATTGAGATTCAAATCCTGCCACTGATTTATGTTGATCCTATGATCTCTAAGAAAATTAATTGTTGAGAAAGTACCAGACTGTACTGGTGAAGGAGATTCTTTATTCAGGTTTCTGTACATCAATGAAATCACAATTTCATCACCTATCCTATTTAAAGTATGCTACCCAAGCAATAATGTCAAGAAAAACAATTCATATAGATATAGCATTTTTCACAGATTTTGAAGCCCCTTATACTCTTGATTATCTTTAATTACATTATAATTTTTCATAAATAGATCCATAGGTAACCTCCAAGTTAAAGGAATCAGATCCAAACATTTTATTAAGGACCTGATATATATGTATATACATAATATGATATCAAGCTACATGGCTTTACTGAAAACAAATTACTCTTTCATCCATGGAATTTTTCTCCAAGGATAGCTAACAACTATTTTGACTCAAGAGTAAAATTCTTGATGTATGTCAAGGAAAGCAAGAGAGATTGAAGGCTTCTAGTTTGAATCTACAGGTCACATTGAATTGGATGAAGGTAATGCTTACAACTTTCTCCTTTGGGCAAAATGTACCCAGCATAAGTATATCAAGGAGAAGGCTTTGGCTGAATATGTTAAAAGACTTTTTTGACATTCCAAAATCAAAGCTGAAAAGGAAAAAAAAAAACATGTTTAAAGCAATTAACACCTATGCAATATACTTTTGGAATTGTAAAATGGACTCTGAACAGATTTGAAAAGTATACTAATAAAAACCCTGTAGAACATTAACAAAATATGAGGTATATTGGCTTTGTGGTATAGTTGTCAGAGCTTGGAAACATCAAGATCTGGGTTCAAGTCTTGCCTTTGATGGTGTTGTTCCTTTGTGACAACCACGTACCATAGCACACCAATATTATCCAATGGGTTTTCTTGGCAAAGATACCAAACAGTTTCTTATTTCCTTCTCCAGTAAATAAGGTAAATAGAGGTTGAGTGGTTGTTCAGGTTCACACAAATAGTGAGTGTGTCAGGTCAGATTTGAACTCAGATCTTCCTGACTGTCATATAGCTGTCTCCCTTGCTTTATGAATCTGGGAGTTGCTAAAGCAGTTAGTGATTTGGGTAATTCTCTAAAACTATATATGTCACAGAGAAAATACTATTTTTTCATTGGCAGAGTTTCCTTATCTAGGAATTTCTTAGATCAATGAAATCATGTCTTTTCTCTATCTCTATCCCATTGCTGTAAAAGAACTAAAGAAAAATGAATAATTCTATACCAAAAAGGAGGGAATGCATTCTTTCACCATCCTCCCAGTCACTCAGGCTTATAACCTTGATTTCATCTTTACATCCCCCTAAATACCCACATTGTTGTTGAATTTTTTTCTTTTCTATCTTCGCATCTCTTCTCAGTCATACAGACACCAGCCCAGTACAGGTCCTTATCACATCAAATTTAGATTACTGAAATAGCTTTTAATTGGTCTCCTTAATTCAAATGTTTTCCTATTAAATCCATATGCTATTCAATTTCCAAAGTGTTTTTCTTTATGTGCAGGTATGACTATGTCATCCCACTATTCAACCAACTTCAGAGGCTCTCAATTATCTCCAGAATCAAAAAATAAAATTCTCTCTCTCTCTCTCTCTCTCTCTCTCTCTCTCTCTCTCTCTCTCTCGGCATTCAAAGCTCTTCACAATCTAGCCCTTCATTTCAGTCCTCATTTCACTTTATTCCCTTCCATGTATTTTAAGATCTGGTCATATTGGTCTTTTTCTTTTCCCTGCATATGAAACCCAGTCTTCCAAATCCATGCCTTTGCCCTCATTGTTCCCCAGGCCTGGAATTCTCTCTTCTTTCACCTTTGCTGCTGGCTTCTTTCAAGACTTGGATTAAATTCTTTTTCTATAGGAGGCTTCCCAGTCTCCTATTATTGCTTGTTCTTTCCTTCTGAGATTGTCTTCCATTTATAATGCATTTATTTCATGTGTACATAATTATTTAAACGATGTTGAATATAAATTCTTTGAATTTACCCATGGTAGTTTTGTCTTTCATTGCATCACCTTTGGTTAGCACAGACACTTAACAATAAGTTGTTGATTGATTGGTTGGTTGACTAATTGGCATTTTTAGAAGATATGATAAAAAGTTAAAATCCCTGCAGAAAATGTTTTTGGAACAAGCAGTTATAACTTCTTAGGGCAATGGGGAAGACTGCTAATAAGTATATGCCAGTACATACCTATTTGGTTTTTGTTGAGTAAGCTGAAAGCAATTTACCTTCAGATAAAGACTTTGAAATAACCAATATCCAAGAACAGATTGATCACTCCCTCTATGATGATAACCATATGAACTTAGCCAATAGCACACTAATGAAGAAGGATTAAAAAATGAGGATTTGTTTGTGGAAACAAGCTGAGGGGAAGGGATGATAACAGTTGAGTACCATCAGGTCATTACCATCAGAAACCAAAGAAAGGTTATCCTTAATAGATCTAGGATTGTCATCAATATAGATGAAACTATGAATATAGTACAAACCATTGCTGTAGAATTTAAAAGTTTAATACCTACTAAATAGCTAGCAAGACACGACCTATTGGCTGGACTGACATATCTGAAACTCACTAATTTTTTGTCACCTGTAGTGGATGTTCTTCCAAACATAGTACAATATATAATAGATGCTTTTTAAATTGAATTAATGAGACATTGGTATTAATCTAATTTGATCGTCAGAGCAACCTTGCATGGTAGGTAGTGTATCTTTATCCTTAATTTAGAATTGAAGAAATTAGAGTTCAGAGAAGTTAAATTTCATTATTCAAGTCCATAGAGCTAGTGAGTAGCGAAGTGGATGTGGAAACCAAATCTTCCTTCAAGTCTATATTGTTGACAACTATATATTCTTAACACCTGCTAGGACAATAACTTACGTTATTTTTTTGAGGGGGAGAGGGCATCTTTTATCCCTTTAAGTATTTTTTTCAACCAATATATATGCATATAATGGATACCCCAGTAGAGATGTGTTGAAATGAATTAGTCAGCTAATAAACATTTGTAAAGAAAGTGTTTAGTGCCAGACACTGTGATGATCACTGCATGTACAAAAAGAGTCAAAAGACAGTCTCTGACCTCAGGGAGCCTATGATGGAAACTAGAAAGGAAAATCTAAGCAAAAGATATTAAAATAGTTATTTTATTTTGTTGAATTATAAATGAGAATAAGTATAGAAATCTTTCATTCATTCTTCTATAATATTTCATCAATATAGGAAATTTCCAGTGTGAAAATTCTCTCTGTTGATACAGATGAACAACTAACTTATTTGTAATTTGTAGTCTCATAGAATTGCCTGGGATCTGAGCCTTTAAGTGACTTGCTCATAATTACTGAGCTAGTAGGTGTTTTTCTAAGGTAAGACTTGACATCATCTTCCTGTCTACCTGGTCTTCAGGTCAGTAGGTCAAACTACTTCTTTCATAGGAAAAACTTACATTGTGAGGTACTGGACTATTTTGAAGGGTAAAGCAATTTTTAAAAAATTAACTCTAGGAATGCATCTGGTAGAAGCCTTGTCAAATTCACCTTTGTAATTGTAAAAAAAAAAGTGAAAATGATGACAATATTTAGTGTAATATTCATTTAGACAATATCTGTAGAGCTGTAAAAAAGCTTCAGTGCCATCTAATGCAGAATTCTTTTATGATAAGGAAACTGAGAATAATAAAGACAATAAAGGTACAAAGCTGGTAAATAACAGTATCTGCATTTAAATCTATATCTTTTTATTGTAAATTGCATGCATGTTCCTTTGTATCACATTGTCTACAAACCAATCTAGAAAGGTCAAATGGGAATTACATGATTCATATTTTTTTATCATCAGTTTTTAGTACTTTCTTCATATTGCCCTTGGTAGCCCAGCAAAGTTTTCCAGTGTCTCATTATGGCACATAGGTGACCCTGGGTTCTTAAAGTTATGCTAGCAAAGCATAAAATGGCTGTTAGAACCTGGATGGAAATATTTCATGTGTGGTCATCTAAGAGAACCATTTGGCTAAGGGGCTCATCACCTGGCTGGTTTTTTCACCACATCCCAAAGAAATATTTATCCATAGAGAAGCTGGCATCTGAATTAATACAGAAAGATAGGCAATAGGGATTGGATCTATGATTTTTTTTTCTTTTTTAGCATAGGCAACTACTGATGAGCAAATTCCTTTAGAGGTTGTAGTCTAACAACCCAAGAACTGAGTCAATCCCTTTGGACCTCCATAAGACTTGGGGATTTGGTGTCATGACCATAAGACTGAGGTTGGTGATCCAAGGAAGGCTATGCCATTGCAAAAGGATTTTATGGAAAGATGTGGGGATGTCAGTCCCCTATGGAGAAGTTCTCTTTCATGCCAGTGCTCAAAGAAAATATCACACACATTCTATACTGTTTCTAGCCTGGGAAAAAGTCACATTCACTCATCACAGATTCTAACTCTGACCCAATGGAAAAAGAGAGCAAAAGAGAATAGAGACTAGGGAGGAGTAGGGCAGAGTTAAGTGTCCATGAAAGAATTCAAGCAATGGTGGGGAGAACATGTTTTGTTTTGTTTTGTTTTTTTATCTCAGCTGATAGGGATTTTAAATCCTAAGTATAAGTAGAGGAATAGATAACAATTTGTTAGTTATAGAAAGTTAACTGGGGCCCTTCTAATTCACTGGTGAAGAAAGTAGACCTTAGAGAGGGTTAAATAATCTATCCATGATGGCACAGCTAGGAAGTATTAGAGACCCAATTATAACCCTGGACTTCCTGACTCCAAGCCTAGCACTCTATTAACTACAGAATGCTTCTACTCAATGGCGGCTAATGAACGGAATCTAACCAAAATGGTTCTGCTTTCCTATTTATTCATCCATTCATTCATTCTTTCATGACCAACAACAAATTTATCTTTCTTTTTTGAACTGCATAGCCTGTCATTGAAAATAGGGAGAATAAGGAGTAGATTTGTGCTTTCACTGATAGAAAGGACCTCCCAGATGAGAAAAGTACTTCTACTAATGCAGGTTTATATCTTTTCTGCAAGTATAATTTGTTATTATCTTTCCCTAAATCATAAAATACATTAAGGTCCCTTCGAGATCTACAAGTCTATTATGGAATAAGGGCTAGATAGTTTCCCTTTTAAGCCTCAGGTAATTGCCAGCTGCCCAGTGACACCCTCATTCACCCTCATTTCACCAATAGAATCAATGACTCCAAGGGAACTGGGGCAGAGAATGGAGTTGTAGAAAGTCTGAACTTTGTATTTCTGGAACAGAGCAGGGTTAAATACTTTCCCTTTCACCACAGATGGTTATCCCACTGAAATCTTCAGCTCTGATTTGGGTCACCATCCTTGGGAGTATTTCTTGTACAGAAGGCATTAGCATTTACCTGCTAATTTTCTCTTTGTTAGCCTGAACTGTCATTGACTTAATAAGCACTTACTCAAGTGTTTACAGACCATTTAAGAGAGCCTAGTCCCCATTTCCTTTCATCTTATCACATCTTTGGTTGGGATAGGGTGGGGTAGTGGGTGGGAAGAGGGGGGAAATTCCAATATTGTTAGCAGTGGGTGTGTCTACATCCTGCTCCCTTTGTAATAAACCAAACAGGCACTGTCTAACCTATTTTAATGGCCCTGTCTGCTTAATTGGACAGACCACACCTTCAGCTGGAGGGAGGGAGTCTAACCCTTACACAATCTCAACAAAGAGCCTATAAAACACCCTAGCACACTGGTGTCTCTTAATTAAGAATGTGACAGGTAGATGAAGGCACTTGGCAATAATTGAAAGCAGCAAGTCATTAAAAAATTCTTCTGTGCTCCGACTAATTTGTTTATAATATCCTCCTAATTGCCGAGTATCAACAAAGACTATTGTGGGTTGGACTCTGGCTAACTCTGTATCCATCTTCCCCATGCTGGTTGGAACAATGGAGTGTTGCCCCTGCCTGGGATGCCAAGGAAAGGCAACTACAGTCTTTGGTCCATAAAGGTGATTCATCCTGCCAGCCACCTAATGGTCATTTTGTATCCAGATGGATGCTGGAAGCGGCTTCTTCCCTTTCAAGAATAGCTTTTATTTTAGGGGAAAAGAAAAAAAAAAGAAATCCCAAGCATCCAGGAAGCTTGTGTTGCCTTGGAGAAATCACCAAGCTGCAGGTGTGAGACTAGTAACTAGCAGGAGAGTCGGCTGCCGTCCAGCTTCCTCTTAGACCCTCTGAGTCAAATAGGAAAGAAATACACTTTCCTTTGACAGCCCTGCCATGGAGGGCTAGGCAATGCAATTTCCCCAGAATCTCCTGTTGACTAATAATACTAATTCCTCCTTTTCCCTCTCTTCTGAAAATACCTCACAGTTGCTTTGCAGAGCTGGGGTCTCTGTACTTTATTCAGGACTGAAAAGCAACTCAGCTCTGTGATGAGGCCCAGTGGCCCTTGCTGAGTGCTAATAATACTTTAAAAAGTCTCCCAATACCATATCACACCTAGCAGACTGGGTAATATGACAGCAAAGGAAAGTAATAAATGTTGGAGGAGAATGTGGCAAAATTGGAACACTAATGCATTGCTGGTAGAGTTGTGAATTGATCCAACCATTCTGTAAGGCAATTTGGAATTATGCCCAAAGGGCTTTCAATGACTGCCTGTCTTTTGATCTAGTCATACCACTGCTGGGTTTGTACCCCCAAAGAGATGATAAGGGGAAAAATGCATGTACAAAAATATTTATAGCTGCACTTTTTGTGGTGGCAAAAAATTGGAAAATGAGGGGATGTCCATTGATTGGGGAATGGCTGAACAAATTGTGCTATCTATTGGTGATAAAACACTATTGTGCTAAAAGGAATGATGAACTGGAGGGATTCCATGTGAACTGGAATGACCTCCAGGAACTGATGCAGAGCGAAAGAAGCAGAACCAAGAGAGCTTTATACACAGAGATGGATACACTGTGGCACAATAGAATATAATAAACTTCTTTACTAGTAGCAATGCAATGATCCCGGACAATTCTGAGGGACTTATGAGGAAAAACACTATCGATATACAGAGAAAGAACTGTGGGAGTAGAAAGACAGAAGAAAGACATTTCCTTGATCATATAGGTTGATGGGGATATGATTGGGGATGTAGACTCTAAATGCTCACTCTATTACACATATTAACAATATGGAAATAGGTCTTGATCAATGATACTTGTAAAACCCAGTTGAATTACACTTTGGCTATGGGAGGGGTGAGGGAGAAGGGAAGAGAAAGAACATGAATCATGTCACCATAGAAAAATATTCTAAATTAATTAATTAAATTTAAATTTTTTTAAAAGATAAAACTAAGAGATAAAAAATTACAACTAAAAAATAAAAACTATCATAGTTGATGCAAAAAAAAAAGTCTCCCAAAATATTTCTTCCCTGAGAATCATCTGCTGCCAATCAGCACACTGGATTGCTTGGATACTGACTCAGAGAGAAGGGTGATACCTACTGAACCCTCTCTGAAGCCTCTGACTCAGAACACTGAATTTGGAGTCAGAGGGTGTCATGGTGTCAAAAATCACTGGTTCTTGAGTCACTTCATTTGTCTGGTGGAGTTCAGTTTCCAAACTCTGATGTTTACATGCTTATAATGAGCTAAAACTAGCCTCCTGAACCATCTGACTCAGTTTCTTAGTTCTGTTCTTTTGGGCAAAGGAGAACAAATCTGATCTCTTTTCCACAGGACAGCCCTTTATTTCTTGCAGACAATTATCCTATAGCTTCTAAGGACCTTCTTCTCCAGGCTAATTCTAAAGTAAAATATTGTTTCTGGAATCAGAATAGTGTCTAAATCCTATCTCTGATATCACCTTAGCCTTTTTGGGTCTCAGCTTTTTCATCTCTAAAATGGGAGTTGGGATATTAGTGACCTCAAAGGTTTCTTCAAACACTGAATCTCTGATTTCCTCATTTTATAGATGAGTAAATAAAAGGCAAAGGAGTTAAGACTGCCCAAAGTTATACTGACCCTACTAAGGTTGAAATAAGTGAGTTCTTTCACCTCTGCATTTTGCACACATTTTCCTTCTCTATATTTCCACAAGGTGAGGCTCTGAGATTTGCTCCCATGTGTTCTGACTTGAAATCCAGCATTCTATACAATGGGCACCTCTTTGGGATTATTAGATCTTTCTAATTTTGTCTTTGTTTGCTTAGAACCCACCATACTGCTGGCCCAAAGAAGGCAGTTAAGGAATACTTAGGGACTGTCTGATTTCTTCCTATATAAAGGATGTGGTCCGAGCAAATAGACTCTGAGATCCCTTCCAGCTTTAAATCTATGATCTTGTAATCCATCCTGGGAAACAGTCTAACCCACAAACTAGGCTCTCCTCTTCCCCCCTCAGAGGCTTAGATGCAATAACTCCCTGAGGTGGCCTGGGAACTGAGGTAAATGAGATAATAACATGCTCGATTATCTGTGGGAAACACATGAATTTTAATCAGTGTTTCAAACAACCAGCCCCCTCTTCTCATCTACAAGGCTGGAGCACAAAAAAAAAAAAATTCCCCACTTTTATTACCTTCGAGATGCTGAACAGGGCCACTTTATGACTGTGGGAAGCTGGAGAGTCTTTTCTGAACCATTTTGGCAAGGATGAGCTGGAAGCCCAACCAATTCAGGGCTTTAGGTGACCTTGGGGACCTGCCACCCAAGCTGGGATTTACTATGTTTGAGAGCTAAAGAGAAATCTTTTCTCGAAACTAGAGAAAGCAGGCAGGCTGTGTGGGAGACGAGGCAGGATGAGACATACCCAAATATGATCCCAGCCACATGGAGCAGAAAAGGCTGGTACTGTAACCATGAAACATTCGCCGACATGTAATTATTAATTTGGTCGAGATCGTGCTGGAGTCAGGAAAAGTTGTAATAGACTTTGAATTCTGCTTGACTGGGGAATCCATTTTCCTCCATCATCCCAAGCCCTCTCTACTATGGAGCTGGTGCTCTTTCTTGGTTTCAACACTTTCTTTCTCAGTGGATTCAGAGTCATGGTAAAATACAAAACAAAGCAAAACAAAAAGATGGACACAGGGTGGCAGTGACTAAACTATATAAACATGTAGACAACTGATTAAGCAAAAATAAAACAGGAATCAAGCAGCTCTTTTGCATAATTCCCAATTTACATAACCAAAACGTGGCAGGATTCCAGCCACCATTCTTCCCATTCAACAGGAGCAAAAATGATTTGGTTTTACTTGCCTGTTCACTGCCCAGCCTGCTGAAGTTTTATAAGGTAAATGAAAGGGGAAGAGTATTCAGGGGAAGCTCTTATTAGCAATCAATATTCTCTCTACCCTGACTGCCACCCCCTTACCTCCAATTCTTGGAATCCTCGTTTCCCTTTCTGGTCCATTTTCAAGTGCCAAGCCTTTTCCCAGTTCCCTCCAATTGTTAATTTTCTACTCTCCACTTCCTTATATATTCATGTATTTAATTTATATTTTTATATATTTTAATTCACTTATCTTTATGCATGCTGAGGTCAGGAACCGTTTTCCTGTATCCCCAATGCCTCACATAAGTAGCCACAATAAATTTGCCCCCTCCTTAGCTATGTTTTTTTTTTTTTTTCTGGCTTGGTTTATTTGTTTTAGATATTTCTAAGTTGTGAGTTATATCAGCTTAGGGGACTTACACTTGAATAGTAATAACTGATATTTATAGGGCACCTCCCATGCATTATCTCACTTGAGTCCTGCAGTCTCCCTTTAAGCAGGCACTGTAGACATTAAAGCTAAATTGCAAATGGTGAGACCAATATGTTCTGTAAAGTGATCAAATTATTAAAATTTGTATTATCTATATTTTGGATTGGAACCAGTTATATAATACTTTACATAATAATAAACACAAATAGAACAAATTCAGCTATATTATTCCCATTTCTTAGATGAGGAAACTGAGACTCGAGGAGATTCCAGATTTGTGGCTAGGTCTTTTGTCTTCTAAGATCTTTACTATCATGAGCATTCTTTAATGATTACTGGTTTATGTTATGGTCTATTGACTCACTATTGTTTCAAGAGTGCCACAGTGCAGAACAGTGGGTATCTGGCTAATAAAAGCCATAAATAAAAAAATAATAATATGGCCAAACTTAGATCAATCAACTAGAATATCTTTCAATACTTCCTATGTGCCTAGCACTGTGCTAGGTGCTAGAGATACACATGGTGGCAAATAAACCAAAGGGTTGTAGAAGAAGAAAGAAGCCCTTAGAACAACATATACCACCTTCTCACCTCCCAAATAAGTGCAGGAGGAGTCAGAGACCAATAAAAGGAAGCCTTCTGATCACCTACTATGGTGTCTGCACAAAAGGAAGAAGCAGTCAGTTTGGTAGTAGAATAAAACAAAGACTCATGCGTCTATTTAGATGAAAAAGTAGGCAAGTCTTAGTCTTGAGTAGAACAATCACTTTTATTAACCAATGAGCTTATTAAATTATAGATGCAATTCCAAAGGCACACATAAGTTCCATGATGATACAGATTTCTCCTGGAATGATTGTCTCCTAATTCAAGGAGAATTTGCTTAGAAATGTCCATGGGCCAGGCCCTGTGCTAAATACTGGAACAATGCAAAAATACAATGCCTTCCTTCAAAGTATTTGTGTTCTACTGGTCGTGTGTGTGTGTGTGTGTGTGTGTGTGTGTGTGTGTGTGTGTGTGTTTAAAGGAAATGATGAGGGGGATAAACTACCTAAATTAAGTAGATAATAAATATATAGGAAACAAAAATGAAACAATTAGTTGGGAATGGGAAATGAGGGTGGAAGTGACTCACAATGGCGATTATTGCATTGTTTTTTCCAGACTTACAATTTAATTTGTGGGAAACAACCAGGAAGGAAATGTCCTTTTCCAAAGCAGATTAGTAACACCTGCTCTCTAAATGGGGGACGTGATGAGAGACCTATGTCATCAAGATGTTTTTAAGTCACTTCTCAAAAGTCTTCCACACAGTATGTATCAGAGTTGGGACTTGAACTCAGGTCTTCCTGGCTCCCAGGTTCTCTAACTTTAATATTGCCCCTTATTGTGATTACCTAGTGCACATTAATAGGTAGCCCTCAGTGTAGTAATTAGAGTTAGCCCAGAGTGAGGAATAACTGGATTTACATCCCATTTTTGACAGACACAGGTTATATGACTCTGGGTAAGTCACTAACTTTTCTGTGTCACAGGCATTTTCTGGAAGGGAGAAAAAAATACATCTGTAATAACCTCTGAGTGAAATTTAGCAATTCCTTCAATTATGAATATAATCAATGAATCGCCATACTGCCAAAGGGATCCAACACACACACACACACACACACACACACACACACACACACACACACACACACGCACACATTTAAAAACTCTAAGATCAACCACTTTGAAGCAGATACTGATTTGTCTTGACGCAGACAGTTTCCTCCCTGCTAGTTCCTTATGCCACTGAAATGACAGGTCTAGACTTTAGAAGAAAAAAAAAAGTTTATAAAGTACAAATCAGTGGCTCACCTATGACATCATCACATAGCTTCCATGCCCCTTTCAGCAGGAATTAATGTGAGTTCTCGATGTCACAGTTAATGTTGAGTTAATCAGCATCTTTCCACATTGAGATAAAAATAATTTGAGGTGAGGGGTGGAAGTACTCAGATAATTAGAAATATTCTATGGTCTGATCCTTCTAGCACTGGGGCAGCACATGAAATTGAAGATCCACACTTGGCAGCTGGTTTAAGGATTTGGGGCGGCTTGTGTTTCCCATTCTAGAGGGGACACCGGAGGCCAAATCTTGGAGCAGCACCTGCCAGGAAGATCCTGGCAAAAGGGCTTGTAGAAGTGTGGGACTTCAGCATTGAGCCAGGAAGTGTAACTCTGATCTTCCATCCAAAATTAATTGGAGTGGCCATGAGTCAAGACTAAGTGGAGAGAGATTGAATCAGAGCCAGCTTGGACTGGTTCTCAAAAGCCGATTGTTAAATTTTCATTGTGAGCATTTAGATGTTGGAAAACGGTCAAAAGTTATAAATCAAGGCTTGAATTATTGTTTTGTTGATTGCTTAGACTTTAAAAAGAGATTGCAAAAATGGTAATGATGCAGATTACACTTAAATGTGTGCTGCAAGTCCATGTTCTTTTTTTTCTCTCCAAAGAATCTTGTTAAATATTTACTGGAATACTGCTGAATCAAAT
Source organism: Gracilinanus agilis (assembly GCF_016433145.1). Classification (NCBI taxonomy): domain Eukaryota; kingdom Metazoa; phylum Chordata; class Mammalia; order Didelphimorphia; family Didelphidae; genus Gracilinanus; species Gracilinanus agilis. Next base: position 50,093,983 of record NC_058133.1, read on the forward strand.
CTCTCTCTCTCTCTCTCTCTCTCTCTCTCTCTCTCTCTCTCTCTCTCCATTCTTCTGTCCATTCCTCTATCTATCAATCAATCTATCTATCCATCCATCCACCCTTCCATCTATCATCCATCCATCCATTTATCTATCTATCCATTGATCCATCCATCCTTCCATCTATCCATCCATCCATTTATCTATCCATCCATCCATCCTTCCATCCATCCATCCATCCTTCCATCTATTCATCTATCTATCTATCTATCTAGCCTTCCATCTATCCATTCATCTCTCACTTTGTCTGTCTATCTATCTATCTATCTATCTATCTATCTATCTATCTATCTATCTATCTATCTATCTTTCTATCTATCTATCTACAGACATATACATATACATGTGTATAAACATATATATGCAAGGTATATATCTATAGACAGATATATTTTGACTTATGTATCTATATTATATATAACTATTACAGGTACATTACTATGCATTATCTATTATTAGAGAGCTTCATGAACTATTTCTATATATCTAGAAATACTTGTGTACATACACATATATACACATGTATATTTATGTCACATACACATTATATAAGTATATATACATATATATGTATATATATATATAAATGTGCTTATGCATATGGATAGCAGACACATTAAAAAAGAGGTAGAAAAAATCTGATTTATCTGAAATTTGTTATTTTCTTGGTAACAACCATTAAAGGATAATAGGGGAAAGAAAGGTGATAAAAGATAAGTCAAAAAAACAAATAGGATTAAGAAATATGGGATTATAAAATTCATAAGATCATAGATCTAGATTCAAAAGTGACCTTGGAAGTCATCTAGTCTAGCCCATTCATTTTATAAATGAGGAAACTTGAGCCCAGAGATGTGAAATTATTTCCTTAAGCTACACTGGTAATAAGTCATATTATCAGAGGTTTAGAGAAGCAAGACTAAAGAGGCCATGTAGTTCAACTCCCTCATTTTACAGATGAAGAAACAAGGTCCAAAGAAAGTGAAGTGACTTGTCCAGTAGCACCTAGTTTATAAGCATCTGAAGTAGAACTTAAACTCAGATAATTCTTTCTTGAAAAGCTATACTCTTCCATATTGCTTCTCTCAAATTCAGTGAATTTAAATAATTCTAAATAAGTTTGATTTCCACACTTCCAAGATGTGGACATTGACAAAGGTCCTTATAAATTCATTTAATTAATTGATTTTTTTTTACTTTTTTCCCCTTACACAGTGTTCCATGAGGCATTATTATATAGTGACTTTGATTAACACTTCAGTTTATGCCTTTTATTTAACATGAATTACCTAGCAAATAATTTCCTAGCCTTTTTCTATAATAATTGATCTCTACAAGATAATTTAAATACTTTTTTGAAAGTACCCATGCATATTTGCATATATTTGTGTGTTTATGACAGGGAACTTGGCTTCAAAATATCTGATTCTGCTGTTCCATATTTACATATCAGATGGTTTTGTTTCAGAAATTTTAATGACAGCAACACTGGGACTTCCTAAAAAATTAGATATTCTCTTTGATTACTTACTGGGAAAAACTCTAATGCACTGTTAGACTTTGCTAAAGTTGTGGGAAATCTTGTGTTTATTATGCCTTTCTTGGAGGGAGGGAAAGAGCGATAGATTTACAGATCCTATAGTTAATATTCTCATCTGCATCAGCTAACTCTGGGAAACATTGCTGCCCATTATCCCTGACTTTGATAGGTTGCCTTTATAGCTTAGCCCGAGCCAGCCCTGATGTGCAACTATTCATAGAATGTCCTTGGATGATGTGATAGGTTGAATGTGAATTATTCCTCCAATCATTTTGGGGGAAATAATATTTGTAACAAAAATAATCATTGGCAGATGATCTAAGTGATAAGGGGCATTTTCTAATAAGAATACTACCATTTTATACATGTGAGCATTCATATAGAGTAATAGCATATGTCTTCATGTAGAGTAATGGTCATTAAGCTGGGGTTATTTTTATTTTTTCTTAAAATTTTGATATCTTTGCTTCATTATCATTGTTTTTTTTGTTGTAATTATGTGCATTTTTATTCTATTCACTCCAAACATTCTATAAAGCTGTCCAAAGACTTTAATAGAGTGCCAAAGGGGGCCAGAAAAGGTAAAAAGGGGAAGAAACCTTGATATAAAGAGATATGTAGGAGCAGCTAGGTGGTTCAGGAGATGGAGAACCTGGGCTCCAGATAAGATGTGCTAGGTTCAAGTCTTCTCTCAGACACTTCCTAGCTGTACGATTCTGGGCAAGTCACTTAACTCTAACTGCCTAGTCCTTATAGCTCTTCTGCCTTGAAGCCAATCATTAGTATTGATGCTAAGACAGCAGGTAAGGGTTTAAAAAAGAGAGAGTAGTAGATGTATATATAAAAAACATACGAGAGTCATCATAGTAATAGTAAATGGGGGACTGACCCTGAACTTGTCAAGTTGTGTTTCACCTCTGACTTTGATTTTTACTACTGCATAAACCTCCACACCTAACCTGGTGCCAGGACAGTTCTGTCAAACTACAGTTAGTTTCAGAAAGCATACTCATCTGCACTTGCTAAGGAAGTTTTTTTTTCCATAGATTTTCCACAGGGAACAAGAAGAACCACAAAAATGCAGTCTTATACATTTATAAATACTCTATCCATCCATTCATCTATCCATTCATCTATCCATCCATCCATCCATCCATCCATCCATCCATCCATCCGTCTATCTGTCTTTCTGCTGGTCTGTCTATCTATCTATCTATCTATCTATCTATCTATCTATCTATCTATCTATCTATCTATCTATCTATCTATCTGTCAGTCTGCCCATCCATCCATCTGTTTATGTTGATGTCAACATCTATCTATCTGTCTATCTACCTATATCTTTCCAGCTATTCATTTGTCTATCTATGTCTATGTTTGTCTTCTTTCTTCCTTTCTTCTTTTCTTTCTTCTTTTCTTTTCTTTTCTTTTCTTTTCTTTTCTTTTCTTTTCTTTTCTTTTCTTTTCTTTTCTTTTCTTTTCTTTTCTTTTCTTTTCTTT
>NC_058133.1:50101799-50215585 GCF_016433145.1 Gracilinanus agilis
GGGAAGGAGGAATGAAGGAACAGAAGGATGAAAGAAAGGAGAAAGGAGAGAGGAATAAAGGAGGGAGGAAAGAAGGAGGAAAGGAGGGAAGAGGGAAGGAAGAAGTGAAGGAAATAAGGTGGTGAGAAAGAAGGAAAAGAGAGAAAAAGGAAAGAAAGATAACAGAGGAGGAGAGATGGAAGGAGAGAAGAAGAGGGAAGGACAGTCACATAGATAGTCTGAGGCTAATTTGAACTCAGATCTTCCTGATTTCATTATATTTCTGCTAGCTGCTTCCTGATAAGGATTAGATCTATGATTTCAGAAATGTGGGGAACTTCTAGATGAGGAAACTCCCTTCCATAAGGGAGACCCATTTCTTCCTAAAAACAAAATAAAAAAAACAACAACTAAAAAAGATACTAAAAGGTATCTTTTAGTCTTAGAGAGGTGCCTGGAATACTAAATGGATGAAGAGTCCTAGTGACCCAGTTTCACACAGCCATATCAGAGGAGATTGAACTTGGGTCTTCTTGGCTTTGAAGGTAGCCCCCTATCCATTATGCCAAGCTCCTTCTCTATGTAACAGCTAACATTTATATAGAGCTCTATGGTTTGCAAAGTGTTTTACAGATACCATCTCATTTGATTCTCATGATCATCCCCGAAGCTAGATGCTATTATTGTCATCCCCATTTTTTAGATGAGAGAGATTAAGTGACTAGCCCAGAGTGACACTTTTACTAAGTGTCTGAGGAAGGATTCAAACCTGAATCAAAGTCCAATCATGCCAGAATGCCCTCCAGACTTGGTACTGAATTGGCTGGTTTTGCTGAACTTTTCTTTGCTTTTTAAGTCTTTGTTACAAGGGAAAGCTTACACAACAGGGAAGGAAGGATATATATTTAGAAATGAATTAGATATTTAAAAAAAAAACAAAAGGCATCCATTATCCACAAATGGGTATGTGTGTGTGTAATTTGCACATGCTTGATAAAAAGAGAGAAATAGCTGTTTAGCATCTTGGTAAATTCCAGTGACTGAACATTTATCACTTAAAACTGGTCAATAGCCACTGTCCTGTTTGTTATAAGACAAATTTGGTCCTGGCATTCTCTGGAATGTCTGGGTTGCATGATGACTCAGACAAAGAAGCTCTAACCCATCAGATAACAATCACAGCAATTACAAACACAATGGGTGTACATTGCCCTGAGTGAGATCTTGACTCCTGATAATAGGGAGCCTGGGTCTTTCCATTTATTCTTGTATCTTGTGTCACCTGCCTCATTGAATAGAACTAAATGGATGAAAAGGGAATGAGGTGATCCTGTAATAAAATATCCCAACTGTTTGCTTTTCTACCTGCTCTCTTAATCTCTCCCTACCTGACAAAATCTTGGCGCCATTTCCTTGCCCCAACATCTGCTGAAAATCGGGAGATTGTGCAATGCCACCCCCCCTCCTGTCTTTTCTTCCCCTTCTCTTCTATCTGCATACCATCAAGTCCTCTTGGACACATAAGGAAACTTGTGCCAGACTCTGTTTCTTGGCCCAAATAGGTAGTGAGCTTTCCAGAAAATACACGTTACTTCTTACATGCTTGTCTTACTGACATCATGAGAATGCTTCTTTCCAATGTTTACAGTTGAATGTTCGCCCTTCAAGAGAGCCTTCCATGGGATTGGATTGTTTGAGAATATTTGAAAAGCAGAATCAAAACAGCTGTTATCTTGCCTGAACTGGCTCTTTTATGAGTAAGGATTGAGTCGATAAAGATGTGCCACGCTGGGCTGCTTGCCACACACCTCAGTTTTGTACCCAAGTCTCCTTGTCATGGGATCATTTGGACTTTACTTATCGGTACTTTCGGCACAGAATGGGGGGAAGGAAGAGAAGAAACCACCTCTGCTGGCACGCATGGGCCCTTGCCACGTGTGGGTTTGGTGACTGAGTTTTGGTGGTAACTGGAGTATCCAAGTGAAATTGGGTCCTTACTGAAATCTCTCTCACCAGGAACCGATTACAAATTTTCCCACATGTCAAACAAGGGAATAGTCGGGTGGTCCATATTAATCACAGCCCTCCTAAACCCATTACAGATGGTCTCAATGAACTTCTCTTCCACGAGGATTTCTTGAAATGGTAGGAAATACATGATATCTCAATAGAAACCCACATTTCTCCAAGCGACGCCAGACGAGAAATCAGAAGTTCAAACAAAAGAGCCTGGTGTTCTCAGTGATCCATACGCGAAGGTTTATTTAGCTTATTTCCATTCAACAATCCCTCATCACAGGACTGTTTCTGAAGATTCCACTGCATTTGCCTAGAGACTGACAAGCTAAAATTGGTTTTAACCTCTTGAGTGCTCTTTTCATATCACAGATGTTGCTGATTGGGGAACAGAGCTTGGCCATTCCCCCAAGTCGATGATTTACAGGCTCAGGTGGCACCCACCGCTAGAGAGCATAACTCCTTTCAGACATCGATGTCATTTGTTATTTTTAATTAACAGGAAAAAATATCAATAGGAATAGTTGAAATTGCACTGTGTTCAAAATTTCTGAGTGAGAAACGTTAAAAGAAGCAATTCTATTTAAAGAACAACTCAGACTGGACTTCTAACTACATTTCTCTGACCTTATCTACATTTCCCAAACCTCTGGGGAGTTGAAAACTGGGTTGTGGAATCTCTTGAGAATGAGATCTCCATGGGACTTTCTGTTCTTGCAGCTGTTTCTATTTGACTTGGGAATATTTCTAATCTCTTAGTAAAATATGGTCTATCTGGCCACTCAATGTTTGTATTAATAAATGTTTCCTACTCTATTGCATCTGGACTGGAGAGAGATCTTATGTTGTTACTTAGTCTCTAGGAAGGTCTGCATCTAAATTGTGCCAAGAAGTTACTCTAAGAGCCATAGGTTCTACGGCAACTTTACTAATTCATTGGGATGCTCCACTATATTTCCATTCACCTAGCCCAATGGTTCCCAAACTTTTTTGGCCTACTGCCCCCTTTCCAGAAAAAAATATTACTTAGCCCCCTGGAAATTAATTACTTAAAATTTTAATAGCAATTAATAGGAAAGATAAATGCACCTGTGGCCATCACCGCCCTCCCTGGATTGCTGCAGCACCCACCAGGGGGCGGTGGCGCCCACTTTGGGAAACACTGATCTAGCCTGACTTCCTTATGCTACTCATTAAGAGCTTTCCCCCATATCCCTAATCTCTGTGGGAACTGGAGATGTTTAGCCTGAAGAAGAGAATAGTAGTAGATGCAAGTGGGAATTGTTAATGTTGTTTGATCATCGTTCGGTCATGCCTGATGCTTTATGACCCCATTTGGGATTTTCTTGGCAAAGATACCAGAGTAGTTTGTCATTTCCTTCTCCAGCTCATTTTACAGATGGAGAAACTGAGGCAAACAAGGATAAGTGACATACTCAGTATCATTCATCTAGTAAGTATCTGAGGTCAGATTTGAACCCAGAAAGATGATTCTTCCTGATTTCAGACCTGGCGTTCTATCTACTCTGCCACCTACCTACTTCAGTGGTGGCTCTCTACAATTGTATGAAGGCTCATTATCTGGGAGAGGCATTCTACTTACTAGAACTAGGAGCAATGGATAGTCATTCCTAAGAAACAAATTTGGGCTTAATGTAAACAAAGTCTTCCTCACAATTGGAGCTATCCCAAAGTAGAATGAAAGAGCAAATTCCTCCTAATTTGGACCAAATATTGGACGGCTACCTGTCAGGCATGTGGTGCTAGATTTTTTTTTCCATATACTGGTAGGTAGTTTCAACTCAGAAATCAGTTATATATTGTGTTACCTAATGTTACATACAAGCATGAAGATTTTCAGTTATATAAAGCCATCTTCTGCTCCTGGCTAGTCATAAAACATATGAAAACTCATCCTACATAGAGCCTCAAACTTATCTCCATTATACTCACTCATCATGATGCTTCATTTTTCATGCAGCTTTGATTGTTTGGCCTTCTTTCCCATGTCCCCAGGGCACTCATCATCAGGGAACCTCATCATTCTGCAAGATCAAATCACCCTGTATCCATACCCAACTGCCACTCTGATTGGTGGGCTGAGCGAAAAGCCCCCTCCCTAAACCCCCATGTAAAGAGGACACTCAGGCCAGCCAGCTCTTCATTTCCCACCCAGTTTCACTCCTTTGGACTTTTCCATCATGGCGCCACACCAAGTACCCTCTCTATTTCTCCTCCTACCCTTCTCCATATCATCTTCCCCCTTTATACTGTAAGATCCTTGAAGGCACGGATTGTCTTTCTTTTACTTATTTTTATCACCAGTGCTTAGCACAGTGACTGGCACATAATAAGTATTTAATAAATGCTTATTAACTGGCTGACTCTTTCCCAATGGACTAACAGTTTATGTTATTGAATATGGAAGTAACATTTTTATTAGCAATTGCATGTCAAAGAAATATGATGATCACAATAGGAAGCTACTCCTCTCTAAACTGTAGCTGTTTATTTTATTGTGTGGAGGTAAATATCCTGCTGACTTAAGTTTTAAGTATGTGTTTGTTTTTTTAACCAGTGGTCTTCCATTTTAGAATCAATTTTACATATTAGTTCTAAGGCAGAAGAATAGTAAAGGATAGGCAATGGGAGTTAAGTGACTTGCCCAAAGTCACTTACAGCTAGGAAGTGTCTGAGGTCAGATTTTGAACCCATGACCTCCCATCTCTGGGTCTGGTTCTCCATCCACTAAGCCACCTAGCTGCCCCAAAGTTTTAAGTATTTGAATGTTGTAGGATATACTAAGAAAATAGCACCATGCATAGTTTGGAGAATTTTTATTTTGATATGTTTTTCTTGTTCCGAAAAAGAAAATAAAATTTTAATACTTAAATTTCTTCACTGAATATCCAGATACAGACTAGCTGAGTCACGTCTTATCTTATCCATACCAGGTCATCCAATACTAAATTAAAATGTAATCCTTGACAAATGTGTAGAAATACTTCATTCTTTCTACTTTCTTGCTGTGTTGAGCAACCGATAAGATCTCAGCGAAACTAACTTATCTGTGGGCACCCTTTCCCAGGGACCAGCTATTGGTCACTCCTTCCCAGAAAATTCCTATAGCTGGTTTTTAATGATTTTATGTTTGTTTGGTATCACAAAGATCAAAGTAATTAGAAAAGACCTGCTTAAGTTGGAAACAGATAAAGGTTAAGCAACAAAGGACAGGGCCCACAGATTCAAGTCTCAACACTATTGAGAAACACCTAAATTCTTGTTTTAGAATGTCCTGGAACTAAGCAAATGCTCAGGCAAGATTCATGTTTGCTTTGTCTCCAAGAGCCTATCTGCATCCATAAAGAAGAATCAGGTAATAAACTAGACTTCTGAACCAGTCTATTGCAATCACATTCAAAAGAAGGAAGTGTCACTCATGTGCCATGGAAAGGTGAGCAGAAATGAAATTTTTTAAAAAAGGAAGAAAGAGAAAGGAGACAAGAAAGACGTTTTCTCACCTAAAAAAGCATACTATAAAAAACAAAAACAATAATGCATTGAATTTTTTTTATTCTATGAAAAACAAAGGCCATTGTGCATTTTTGTAGGTTAAGTCTTCAGAAGTTGTGGCAGAAAAAATTGAGAGACTGTACAAATATATAAACAATCTGGGATTTTATCATGGTGGGGAACTCCTGGTATGGGTACTTCCTATACTGTAGAAGATGGCCTCCAGTTTATCATTTAGTAGATAAATCCAAGGGTTTTATTTGAGTCAAAATACAAGGAATAAGAGTCAAGTTCAGATCTTCTAACAGCCCAGTATTAGTTGCATTTAAAAAGAACAGAATAAACATTTATTGATTATATAAAGCAGAGTAAAACATATAAAAACTGTACAGGGCTAGGACAATAAGTAAAACTTTCATATTAACAACAAATGAGAAGCTACAATGCAATACCATGTTCAAAGACAAAGAGTGGTATTTTCACAGAGTAGAATGTTTCTGTTCTTGGCTATTCTATAAGAGGGGCAAGAAGACATGAGTAAAATAAACAAATGCTTTAACTACAGATATATAAAGAATGAAGATACACAGAACTATTTCATTTTGTCTTTTGTATAAAAGAACTTAATTGCAAAAAATGCATTTGGATTAACTGGCTGATTTTTGTGATTATTTTAGCCATTGGATCTTCTTGCTTTTAATATTTTTTATCCTTGGAGTAGAAGCTTAGAATGCATAATAGCCATACTATGGTAAACCATTTTGGCAGAGGGGCTAAATCAGGTTGAGAGTAACATATGGGACACAAATGCTTCAGTGAATTGGGGTGGGGGATGCCTATCACAAGCATGAGAAGACATAGTGTATCCTGGACCATTACCAGTTGTCCAGACTTTTGCCTTGCCACTAGACTTCAGTGGGTCTGGAAGAGAGGGTCAGACTGATAATGTCTTTGTGCAATTCTGCTTCACTTGAATCTTATTCATGCATGAGTCAGAAGAGCACCCTGGGATTTGTTGGTCCTCTTAGAATATTAAGGACAAACCATAACAACAACTCTTGGAATATGTTGCTTCATTATTATTTGGAACCTTGAAGTCTTGCAGATAGAAACGCAAATGGACAAGGATGAGATTTATTAAAAAAATTTTTTTAGTTTTTTTTCTGTGTTCTAGGACTCATCATGTCTCAATCACCAAAACTGATATGCCTTGATACCATTTTGCTAGAGGTGGATAGAATGGTCCAAAACCTAATTATTTTCCAAATTAGCAACATAATTGTAGATTTTTTTATAGGAAAATCATGGATGGAATTCTAGGTTCTTAGAGGTCATCTAGTGCATTCCCTTCATTTTCCTGATGAGAAAACTGAGGCTTAGAGAGTTGAGAAGATTTACCCAAAGTCATATAATTAAAAACGAGCAGAATCAGGATTTGATCCCAAATCCTCTGACTCTATATAAAGGGATTTTATAGTGTATCTTCAATGCTAGGTGGATAGTTGACTCAAATAAAGACTGTCTCTGTTTTATTTTATTTTATTTTTGTCCCCACTGCTTGTTACAGTGACCAGCACATAATTAGTGCTTAATAAATACTAGTTAGCTGATTAATAAAAATGAAATATGAAATTTAAATGTTATTAAACAACAAGTATTTAGAAATTTAAACTTAAAATTGATTTTAAAGATTAAAAAAATAAAACCATGAAGGAAAAAATAATATTGTAAAGTTATTTGTTTTTTTCTGCCCCACCCTCTGATTACAAGCTTGACAAGATTGACTCTCAGGCAAGCAAACAAAAATAAAACAGGCAATTCAACATAAAATACCAAAACATATCAACATTTTGTTTGGAGAGAAGGAAGACTTACTACTTAGGAGTAGGGGAAAAGATTTTTATTTTCATGGTGTAATTAAGTTTTTGTTATAATCTATTAGAAATCTTTAAAAATTAGATTGGCTGTGATGTGATCTTATGGGTTAAAACAATGTATTCTAGGATGTCTGATAGCATCAATAATATTACTTCCTAAGGTATACTTCTCTGATTTGTTTAAAGAAATCATCAATTAATGATCCACGTATATCTGAACTCATAGGTGATTAATCAAGGAAGCCTTTTCTTGTTTTGACCCTTATGGAAAAGAGACAAATACTAGCATTTAAAATAACAGATGCTGGGGCACTGGATAGTCAGAGTAGCATATTCCCTCCAGACCTCAATTTCCCAGAGACAATGTGTCATCCATCTGGTATATGACATACTCAATTGTTCTAGCATCAAGCTAAAGGAAAACAGCCAGGGTCACTATCAGGTTTTCCAATGTATTGGAAAAGAATTCACTGTGTTCTTGTTAAATTAGTCAAAGAAAAGGGGATGATGGCTTTCATATGACTTGTGACAAAAGAACAAGATCCTAATTTGTTTTCAATTTGATAGGTAATATGCTTAAATTAAAGATATTCATAGATTCTTAAAAAATTCTGCCAGGAGGTATGAGTGCTAGAAAGTTCTACTAAGCTGGAAATAGAATGAAAATTGGTCTAGTGATGACATATAACAGTAGACCAAAATACCTAAAATAAAAGAACCTCATCACTGTGTTGGCCATAGATCAATGAATTTTCCAATCATAACAACTCTGAAAAAGTGTCCACTTAGCAATAGATGGGCAGTCCTGGAAAAAAACTCCATGGATGAAATTATAGACCCTCAAAATGTCACAGCAAAATTGTTGTATCTAATTCTCCATCTCTTGAACTCCATCAGCTCTCAGCCTTACTATCAAAGAAATAATTTGACCTCAGCTAAGCCTGGATTCTTGAAGGCTATGACTTTTAATAGATATAAAGATTCCGAGGACATCTGTAACATAAAATACTTATAGGTTCATGTTTATTCATTTATTTATACACTTATTACTCTATTAGAGTATGCATTGAATGCAAATAGGAATTATTTCCTTCTTTGTATTTTTATTCTCAATGCCTAGCATAGCACTGAGCATATAAGTAGGTGCTTAATTTTTTGCTTGATTTGTCTATGTAAGAGTTAAAAATAAACTACATTGTTGTAAAATTCTCAATGTCTAGAAACGTTTCTTTTTTCCTAAGTGTTCAAGGAATTGAGACAAATTATTGAAAATGGTGCCTTAGAAAACTTGTACCTTGGTGGACCCTTCCCTTTAACTGCCCCTACCTTGTCCCCCCATGGTGCCTTGAACAGTTGGATATATAATAAATGTTCAGTTGATATACGTTAAGTGATTTAGACTTCTAATCTACTGATTCTCAGCTCAGTAGTGTTGGTCCAGATGTTTCTTGTTCTTTCTTTTTTATAGATATTTCTGAAATCAAAAAGTATTTTTTTTTCTTTATGTTTAGTTCATAATGCAGACAAGGGTTTTCTGGGGATGGAGTGTCTTATGTTACCTGACTCATCTGCTCATTCCTAGCTACATGACAAATTTCATCATTTGCTATTATCCCTTAAAAATTAGTGAAAACACCAGGGAATTTTTAAACACCCCTTACTCTGAGCTTTTGGTATTTGAAATTCAATTGAAATTTTTTTTTTTTACTTTACCATTCATCCCCCATGTAATGGGAAGACTGAGGAACTAGATAAATCTTAGTTCTGATCCCCAACCCCCATCGAGGATTCTGATTCTTTGTAATGTAAGATCTCCACTGGAAAGGCAAGAATAAAACAGCTGGAACTTATAACTGTTTGGGAAACTTCAACAAAGTTGAAATTTACACTCCCATGTGCAGATGTTATCGGACAATCAAACATCATGTATATAAACAATGAAAGAAGCATGTAATCTTTATAGATGTCGGATCCAGTCAATATAAGATGGGGTACCATCAATGTCCAATAATAGCTTTTTTGTTGTGTTTTTTTTTTCTAGGAACATGGTGAGTTCACAAGATGACATTTGCTGTGTCTGAGTCAGATTCTGGAGAGATCTTTCCTACTTAAGATAGGCAGGGTTTCCTGCAGATGACTTAGTTTAGGATATGTGCCTGGTCCTGCCCTCCTTGGTAACACACATGAGAAAAGCTGAACTAATAAGAAGAAATTGTACAAGTTGGTACTCTATTCCCCATTGGGTTTCCGGATCTGGACTCCAACACATATCTCCTTAATGCTATTGGGCATGGTCTCTTAAATAATATGCTTCCAGCAGAGCAGTTGGACTAAGTCTTCCATTGCTAATTCAGATCCTGCTTATCTAATGGGGATTGCTAAATCCAAGTATGGCACTTTTTGGAATGTGGGATTAATTTTGAAATACTACTCTAATATAGATAAATTTTTTTTGCTTCCTTGGGGCTTTATCTGCCAAGCTGGCTTCTTTGTTAGCATTAGCTTGCTCCTCTAGCAATTTTTAAGCAGAAATTGGTAAAAATAGATGAAGCCTTGGTTCCATAAGGACCCTAAAGGGGCAAAGTAATATGGGATGGCAGGTATAAAACTCAAATACACTCAGAACCAATCGTTTTAAAATAAACTTCACTTTTCTTCTGCTAAAACTAGAATCTGAACTACGTTGGAGTCTCAGAAATCTTGGGAGATTGTGATGTTGCCAATGTGACAATGGGGCCATTATTATCCAGGTGTGAAGGTTTTATTGTTAAGGTGTATTAAAAAAAATCCTGTTGACTCAGGTAAAACAGAATTCTAGACTCAGAGCTGGAAGGGAAAATCAGGGTTCGTGTAGTTCAACCTCTTAATTTTTCAGATGAGAACACTGAGATTCAGAGAGGTAAAATAATTTGTCCAATGTGGCACTGTCAGTAAGTGACAGAATTATGGAAGTCCTTAGACTCCAAACCCAGAGCTTTATGTCTTATTGAAAATGCCTAGCCAAGTGCCTGATGCTTACTGGGTATTATATAAGCAGACTACATGTTAGAGTAGAAAAAGCAGTGGATTTGGAATCATTGGAAGTAGATTTTCATCCTCACTCTTTGAACTTGTCAGGTCCCTTCATCTCTCTGGGCCTGTTTCCTCATCTATAAAATGAAGGGGCATGTCTACATAACCCCCAAGGTCCCTACCAGCTCTAAATTTATATTCTTTCATAAATGTTCATTGAATTGAATTAAGTGCTGTAATAAAAAATTGAATAGACAGTTGTAGGTAGCACTGGATTCCTAAAACAGCAAGGATGAAGAGGGGAATTAGTAAGCACCTATTATGTGCTAGATATTGTGTGAAGGACTTTTAAAAAATTGTTGTCTCTTTGAGGGATATTTCAGATATCCACACAAAGTTAAGCAGAGCACCCCACATTGAGCTTTACACATAGTAAGGACTTTTGAAAAGCCTTGTTGGATTAAATTGGACTGGAATCAAGGAAAGGATGGCAAAGGAGTTGTGAGAAAGAGAAGAGGATAGAAAATAAACTAAAAGTAATACTGGAATTTGAGAATGCAGGATAAAAAGAACATATTCTGTACAAATCAAAAGCCAAACAATTCATTACCATTCCCTCCCTGCATTTTGCTACTGGGACCAAGGAGCACTTAATGGCAAATTTACTGGAATGCCCATCATGTTTTAGTAGAAAGTATGGCTCTGTTAAATCTGAAAGTATGGCTTTTTTAAGGTGTTTGCATTAAAACACTCAGACAAATCAACAGTTATCAGAGTCACAGGGAAGGCCAATATCAGCCAGATTGGGTGTTAAAATAAATACCTTACACTATGATGGTGTGTTATATTTTTTAGAATGTTTTCACAGAAACAAATGGAGTAGCATAGAATTTTAGAGCCATAAGAGGTCTTCCACATCACTTGTTATATTGTCTCATTGGTGATCCTATGGTCTAGAGTTGGAAAGGATATGAGAGGCCATCTATTCCAGATCCTTTATTTTAAAAATGGGGAAAAAGAACCTGAGGTGTGGTCATGTGCTCATGTGCCTTGTCCCAGCTCATAGAGAAGTTTTCAGAAATGGAATTAGAAACCTAGATCCTTTGACTCCAAAGCCAATGCTCCTTCTATCATTCACATTGTCACCCCTAGTTTGTTTTTAATTATTTTTGTTTGTTATTTTATTAATAATTTACATATTATTTATTGACAAGTGATCATTTATGCACTGTTTTTAGTGCAATATTTCTATCTCTTCTCTGCTACTCTCTTTACTACCATTTAAAATCAATTCCCACATTGACCAATCTCAACATGTAGGCTTTAGTCTGCATCTTGATCCCAGATATCCCTCCACTTTGTAGTTGAGCAACTTAAACCTGAAAAAAATCATTTGATGTGCCCCATGGTAGAAGGACAAATGGGTGGTGGAACCAAGACTACAAACTAGAACTTAAGTACTTTTCTTATCTGTTGTATGTAGGATCATTGAATTAATATTGAAAAAACCTTTTGGAAATCATCTAATATAACTGACTTATTTTATAGGTGAGGCAACCCTGACTTGCTCAGGGTTCATAACTTAGTTCCTGAGATAGTATCTGGAAACCCATCTTTCTGACCACAAATCCCCCATTCTACCCAATATACATTTCCTTAACAGTACACTCTTTTTATCCTTTGGACAGTATTTTTGTAATTGATAAAGTTATTCAATGCCTATTCTATACCAGGCACTTTAGCTCTGAAGAGACAGCGGAAAGCAAATTTCTTTGATCTTCAAGGTTTTTATTCAGTTGAAGACATGTTATTCAGATGAAGACATTTCATCATGTCCATGTGTTCATCTGCCTACTTGGGGTTTTCTTGGAAAAGATAATGAGAGTAGTTTTCCCTATCTTTCTCCAGTTCATTTTACAGATGAAGAGATTGAAGTAAAGACTATTAAATGACTTGCTCAGAGTCACAAAGCTAGTAAGTATCTGAGCCCAGATTTGAACTCAGAAAGATGTCTTCTTAACTTCAGGCTGAACACTCCATCCACATTGCCACCCATTGATCTTGAGGAACCCCCATTTTAGTGGGAAGACAACAGGCAAGTGACTATGGACAAACAAGGTATACCCAAGCTAAATCAGAGATAATCAACAAAGGGAACACATCAGAATGAAGAGGGATCAGAAAAGACTTCCTTTATGATTATCTTTCAACAATATTTTAAGAGGTATGGTCAGATATTATTATCCCTCCCTTATTAAAGAGGAAACAGAGTCAATGAGGTTAAATAACTTCTCCAAGTTCACCTAGAATTGTCATATAGGTGGTATCCATTTAATCCTGACTCAAATAAAGTTATGTAGAATAAGTTAATGAAACTTTCTGATGACATGAAGCTGTGAGAATTAGCTGATATAGTATAAAAAGACAAAATCAGGATTCTAAAAGATCACAGAAAGGAAGAATTATGGACTGAATTAAATAAAAATGTAATAAATGGAAAATTTTACTCTGTTTTTGAAAAAAGAGAGAATAAGTAAACAGGATGAAGATAGATATGACTAAAGAAGAGTTCATGTGAAAACGACTGGGGGTTAAGTATTCTGAATGTCCCAGATGAGTGAGTCAACAATATGACATGGCAGTCAAAAGAACTCATAGGAAATTGGTCCATATAAGGTATAATGTCTAGAATGAAAGAGGTTCTAATCCCTCTGTACTCTGTACATTGTTCAGACCATACCACAGTTTGGGGCATTGCATTTTAGGAAAGACTATAGTGCTTTTGATAAGTTGGAGTACATCCAAAGGATGTTGAGAGTCTTGATACCATGTTCTTTGAGAATTTTTTTGAGAATAAGGAAGCCACACTTTATACTTAAATTCAGATTTTCTGGATTCTTTGAATTGTTCTCTTTCTACTACATCAGATTATCTGGGTCCATGTAGAATTATAAAATACTAGGATAAATCATGAAAGAGGTAATTAATGAACATCTAGAAAAGGAAGTAGTGATTGAAAAACATCAACATGACTTCATGAAGAACAGATCATGCAAGATACATTTTTGGTAGGGTTATTAAAGTAATAGATTGGTGATAAATTATATGAATAGTTTATATTGATCCTAGCAAAGTGATAAAATATCTCATGCTGTTGTAGAAAAGTTGGAAATATATGGACTAGATGACAAAAAAAGAAGATAGACCTGGAACTAGTTGAATGATCAGATAAACTAAAAAAGCAGTGAATTGTTAATAGCTCAATGTCAGCTTTGAAAAAAGTTCTCAGTGAAGTTCCCTAGGCATCTGTGTTTGACTCTGTTGTTTAATTTTTTTGCCTCATGATTTGGATAAAAGCCTGAGTCCATCTCATATGAAGATTAGTTGAAGGAAATGGAATATTTTTCCTAAAATCTTGGAAATATATAGGCAATAAGAGAATTTTTTAAAAGCTTCACAAACACTATAGATCCAAAAAAGGATTTCTGGTCACACATGTGATTCAACAAAGAATCTACTATGTCCAAGTCAGTGTAATATAAAGGGAAAATAAGACACAGGACCTATCTTCAAGGAACTTATTATCCGGTAGCTACCTGAGACATATCCAGCTAACCATAGCTCAAGTAATAATAGCAAATATTCATAAAACCCTTTAAGGTTTATAAAGTGCTTTACACATATTATTTTGGTTTGATTAGGTACTAATCCCATCCCTATTTTGCTGTCAAAGATAATAAAGTTGAGAGAGGGAAAATTATTTGCCCAGGGTCACATTGTAAGTATCTGGGACAACTTTTGAATTCAGTTCTTCTGATCTCTGAGGCTAACATTCTAAACACTATGCCTTCACACAAAGACTCACACACACAAAGACTCCTTGTTACAGACAGACATAGACAAGAGTGTCATTGGTTGGGTAGACAGTGATGAGTTCAGATCTGCATTTCTGAATGACTCCAGTACTCATATTTGATGACACTGTAGATTTATTAGTATATAAGAATATCTGATTATCCCACATCAAGAGCAGGGTCATCATTAAAGAAAATAACTACATCTCCATATTGAAATGACATGATTTCCTACCTGCAAGGTTTCCTTTCCTTAGTTCTTGAAAGCAAAGATTGGAGAGGGTTTTATTACACTAATTATTTCTCATTTAAAGCAAAGAACAGTCTGATAAGGCATTAGATTACCTTTGATTTGACCTCTCACTCACATTTTTTTTCCAAAGCAAAGAACAGTCCATTTTGGAAGAATGGGACATAAAATTCTATTATGTTAGATGCATTCCAACCTAATAGATTTTGCTATTTAAACAAAAAACAAACGAAGATTGCTCTCTGAGTCTTTTCCCCCCTGTAATTAGCCACAAGTTCCTAAAGGACACTAGGCAATTATAGAAACATTCTCGGCTCTGGGGTCTCATACTTCAAATTAACACTTATTTTCTTGGTTTCTGAAGACCTTTCATTTTCTCCAGCAATTATTTTAGAGATCATTTGCTTCTTGCTTTTGAGGATATCTTTATGTTTATTTAGTAGAAAACTTCAATTTAGAAAAATAGTCTCCTCATTCTTTTTGCCAGGTAGTCATTTTTGTTTTTGTATAAATTTTGCAAGCCCCTTTCAGTGTTTCTCTTTGTGATACATTGCAAAAATGTCATTATTCACACTGTATCTTATTTATTTTTTAATCTTCCAAATAACTACCAGTTCTGTCTCGGATTCCTAAAGAACATACTTTCAGTGTCACTGAATAATAGTCATTTCTCTTGTTTGTTTTCCAATTGATTAGTGATTTACCAAATGCTAACTGTTGTAAATATTTAAAATCCCCACATGTCAAGAAATTCTTATCGATATGTTAAACTTTGACCTCATGTAAATTCTATTAAATACTCATTTGATTTACTTTTATAAGCATTTATTAAACACTTACTATGTAACAGTATTATGCTAGGCATTATGGATACAGATAAAATGAAAACAATCCCTGCCTCAATGAACTTATATTCAAATGGAATCACAGTGTCCACACTACTGTTTAATTTGACAAAGGCTTTAATCTCCAGACAACTTGTTAAATTATGATCAGAGAAAATTTGCTCCATTGACGTAAATCTCATTCTGTTTCTTTATTCAGCTCTTTGAAATTATTTCTTTAGTATTTTAATGGATCCATGATCTCATCAGTGAGGCACTACTTCCAGTTGTATAGGTCACAACTCAGCCATGACTTTTTATCCTGTTTGGTGGTTGTCCATTTCCTTCCAGTGTCTTTCAGTAAATCCCAAGACAGATGTTAAGGTCTTCCCTCTAGCCTTTTGGACACTGTAGTGAGTTTTAGTAATATTCTGTCTCCTACTAGTTCTTTTCTCTCCCTTTGTGACTGCTGGTTTCTTCTTCTAGTTGTGCATTTTCTCTGACAATAACTTTTACACCAGGTCTACTGGGTGTTCCCTCAATGGCAATATACTATAGCTTCCTTTCACTAATTCTGTTCTTCTCCATTGCTCTTTGGATGATCTGCAACTACATTTCTTTGGAAACTGTCATATTCTATACTTCGTAGTCATATAGAATCCTGGAAGAATAATTAGTATTAAAAATGCCAATTTGTGAAAATAAATGTCAATACTATCTATTTCTTTAGGTAAGGTACATATCTATCACAGAGTATCATGCTTTTAAGGTAAGAAAGAATCAGATTAAACAGTACCCTCAAAATATGCATTCTTGGTCAGGAAAAGGTATTATATTTCAAATAAAGGAATTCATTCTCATTTGACCATAAAGAGAAAAAAAATATAGTGTGTAAGTTCTCTTATGCTGATTTATATGTTATCTTCCACTGGAACAGAAGAAAAAATAGAATTGCATTTTCAATCTATTTTGTTTGGGGGGCAGTATTTATTCTCTTTTTCATAAATGCTAAATAAAACCCAGTTTTGGTGAGCACATTTAAAAGCAATCCTGACTTGAGATCAGGGTGGATAACAGTGACAGCTAAAAGAGTAATGGAATAAAAGAGGAGTCTAAGTGAACAAGTAGAAGAGAATCTTACTGATTCATAAACATCGCATACCTGTAGACAAGTTAAATTCATGTATGAAGAGTACATACAGAAAAATCTTACTGCTTGAAGCAAATGGATAGAATTGATAACTTGCTAGTTCCCTTTAGTGTCATAAAAGCTTGTCCAATCCACATTTCAGCCTACACTGAACTGTCAAGAAGTACCATGCATCTACATCACTCATAATGTTCAATCCATTCAGAAACCTCAGGGAGGAAGAATGATTTGGTGAATACAATTCTGGAGTCCTTCATTTTAATCTCAACTCAGCCACTGACTTTCTTTTCCATCTTAGATAAATTATCAGCCTTTGATTCTCACCTTAGGTGTCATAAAATTTAGTTCTACTATTTGGTGAAACATATCTACATTATTAAACTTCCTAACAATTAGATGTCCTCATAAATATGCTTCATAAGCTGGAAAATGCCTCCATGTTCTGTATATATTCAAGCAAAGATTAGATGACCATTACGAGAACATTTTGTAATGTGGATCTTTGTTGGGTTATGGGTTGAACAGTGAAGTCTCTTTCAAGTCAAGTCAAATCAACAAGCATTTAGTAAGTGCTTATTACAAACCACATATTGTGCTAAGTGACGGGAATATGAAGAAAGTTCAAAATAATCTGAATTCTAATCTGAAAATTTGTGATTCTATAGAAAAAAATCTATACTCATGAACTTGTTCAGTTTCCAAAGGAGAGATGAATTATTTATTTTTCATAATATTTTATTTTCCCCCAAATTACATGTAAAATTTCTCCAATAACATTCATCTAAAAAACATTGCATTCTAAATTCTCCCTCATTTCCATCCTCCTTGCCTCAATTCCTCCCACCCTTCCCCCTAACCTCTGAGAATGTAAGCAATCTGAAATAGAGAGATGATTAAAAAAAAAATTTAACTCTTACCTTCTGTCTTAAAATCAATACTAAAAATTGGTTCCAAGCCTGAAGAGTGGTGAGGGCTAGGCAATTTGGGGGTACGTGACCTCCACAGGGTCACACAGTTAGGAAGTATCTGAGGAGAGATGAGGTGTTAAAATGAGGGTTCCTATGTTAGTGGGGCTTGGATAAAACCAGTTTGGCTTATTGCTTCAACATGTGGCCTATTTAAAACAATCTGAAATGAAGATAGTTTCTTTTCAAATCACTACTGAGTTATTTAAAAAATTCTAAATGCACTAACCAACAAAAGGACATACAAAAAAAAACATAAATAAACCCATACGCTGTAATTTACAATTGTGTAAAACTGTTGATTGGGTTTAGTAAAGCATTACAAAAATTTCCTATTTACTTCTGTGCCTTCCACTGGTCTTTTATGGGTTTTTTTCCAGGCTTCTTTGTTGCTTGCTTTTTAAAGACAAAGTTGTAATCAGCAGTGTATATTGTTGTTCTCATTCTTTTTACACTCCATTCTTTTATCTAGGTCTTCCTAAATCATTTCACAGTCATCATATTTATCATTTCTTAAGGTACAATAATGTTCTGTTATGTTCATATGCAACAATTTGTTCAGCCATTCCTCAAGAGTTGGACATATGACAGTTTGGGAGCTATTTTTACTATAGTGCTACTATGAAGATTTTATATATATTTCCCCATCTGTTCTAACTCCCCTCCCATCTTAACTTTCCTTCTCTTTTACTTTCCATAACCACTTTAAAGGTATAATACTAGTAGTATGGCTACTGGGTCAAAGGGCACGAGTAACTTCATCACTCTTTTTGTATAATGCCAGATTTTTAAACTGCAAAAAGGTGACATCTATTTCTATCTATACAAGCAATATATAGCTTTTCCCATAGTCCTATCAATTCTATTTTGATATTTTAAATTATTTTTGTCCATTTAATGAGGGCAAAATGGAACCTCAGAATTGTTTTATCTGATTTTCTTCGAGTTTTTTTAAGAGTCTGAATGCTTTTCTGGGGATATTATTGGTAATTTGTATCTTCCTCTAAAAAATGCCTATTTTTATGCTTTCACCACTTATCCACTGAAGAATGGATCTGGCTCTTAATTTGTGTCAATTCTTTAAAGATTTTAGATGTCAAAGTTTTAGTTGAAATATTTCTGAAAAAAAAAATTTTTTCTAGTGATTTTCTCTTCCATCCACCTCTACTCACAGATTTATACTAGCTTATTTTATTTTTACATGTCATTATCTCTTTTTCTTCCTATGACCTTTTCAGTTGTTAAGTAGCTGAATTTTCCTTCTCCCCACAAATATAGAAAAACTATTATTTCCATTTCTTCCAATTTTTTTGTCGAGTTTACAAATGAGTTTCATTTTTTTAAAAAAGAAATATTCTATGTCAATTTCACTGTGGCTTTCATCCCCATCTTCTCTTGAGAACCTTGAAGCTTATCTCTGGAAATACCTGACCTACAGTAGTTTTGATTTTGTCTTTTCTTGGCAGGTTTCTAGCCTTTACTTTACTCCCTTGCCCTCTCTCTAGATCAGTGGTTCCCAAACATTTTTGGCCTGCTGCCCCCTTTCCAGAAAAAAATATTACTTAGCCCCCTGGAAAGTATTTTTTAAATTTTAATAGCAATTAATAGGAAAGATAAATGCACCTGTGGTCATCACTGCTCCCCTGGATCACTGCAGCACCCACCAAGGGGTGGTGGCGCCCACTTTGGGAATCACTGATCTAGATCATCCCTCCAAGCCTATACCCTCCCTCACCTTTTTTTTTCCACTACACCTTTATGTGTGGCCTCTCTCCATTAGAATATAAGCTCCTGCAAGGCAGGGCCTGGATTGCTTCCTCATATTTCTATTCCCTCATCATATTTAATTCTGAATATGTATATGTATGTCTCCATCTAACATCCATTTCTCTCTCTCTCACTTTCCCCTTGCCTCCTTTCAACCATCCATCCATCCATCCATCCATCCATCCATCCATCCATCCATCTATCCATCCACCCATCCATCCATTCATATATCTATCTCTCTAACCACTTACCTCTCTATTCACAAAATAAGAAGGTTATTCTGTGTATTTAAATTTTTGCCCAACATGAAGGAATGAAATGTAAGGTAACTGTTGTTCATGAAAGGCAGTACATGAAAAGATAATGACGAAGAAAAGAGGGCAAATATTTGGAGAATGGTTTAAAATCTAGTTTATAAAATCATTGTAAATATTTTTCCCTATATATAAACTTGTTGTTTGACCCTGGACAAGCCATTCGATTTTTCGGTGCCCAAGGGAAGCCTCTCTAAGTTATAGAATATTTTCAAATCTGCATTTTTGGAGGGAAATTTCTTCTACTTAAGAAATCACAAATCACAAATAAAGTGTGCATGTATGTATTTTTTAAAAATATACTCTATTACAAAAATGAATAATATGGAAATAGGTATTGAGTGAAAATACCTGTAAAAATTCATGGAATTACTTGTCATGTCTGGGAGGGTAGAGGGAAAATGGGAGGGAAAGAACATGATTCATGTAACCACAGAGAAAAACTTTAAAATAAATAAATGAACAATTTTTAAAAATCTAATAAATATTCCAGGCTTCTGATCTATAGGAGCATTTACGACTTTGCCTTAACCCTAAAAGGTATTTTAGATCCTCTTTCTCAAAATCAGACATACATTTTAAAATTGAAGCATCTTAGTCCAAATGATGTTACAATGAACAAATGGTCTTTAAATGGCAAATGTCTTACCTTGTAATATACTCAGTTTATGGTTATTTCACAACATCTGTATCTATTTTCCATTATTTTTACCAATGGATTTGCAGATTATTAGCTTTCTTAAAATTAAATAAAAAGAAATAAAAGAATAATACTAAATAAAAATTAATTAAATAAAATTAAATACACTTAAAATTAAATACCATTCATCAAAATGAGAGGATATTGAATATCCCATATGTTGGAGCTGAATGGCTCTTTCTACCACATAGACAAATAAAAGCTGAGATCTACACTGCTAGCTGACATGATATGATTTGGAAATGGAGGAATTGTTTATTTAGTGGGGAAGAAAAGGACCCCACTACAAATATAGAATTGAATGTTGATGATATAACTTATACTGCTCTATGCTGAGACTGTGAAAGGAAAGGGCAACTTGGCTAGGTCAATGTTTCGAAAAACCATCTCCAAGGGACCTTCATGCCAACAATTAGTAAAGTAAAGGAACTGACGTGAAGAGAGAGAAATCTAAATAACTTGAAGAGAAAAGATTGATGAACAACAAAGGACATTAGCCAACTAGACACAAACTTGACCCATCAGTTCTAATTGCTTTTTTTTAGCATGACAGAATTAGTGGATAAAGGAAAGTAAGAAAGATTGTATAGTTAGATTTTTTAGAAACACTTGATAGCATTAGTATTACTGAAATGCTCAGGATTGATGATGACTATAAGTCATCATCAAAACTTCTGAGAGCAATGAAAGACATGAAAATACAGGTTCCAAGTTTCTAACCTCAGTATAGCCAAGGTGGGTAAACTGGCTTTACACTATGCCAACTGGCCCCTACTACAAGTTCCAGAGGCTGTTCAGGACTGAGGCTTTCAAACCAGTGCCAACTTTAATAGGTATGATTTCATCTGCTTCTTTGGTCTAGTAAGGATACTGTGGCAGGAGAAATGTAAAGAAATAACTTTAATCTTTGTTTCATGGATGAGCATCACCAAGAACCTTATGGAAAAATATATATAGGGTGTGTATGCTGCTACATGCCATAAATAAGGAATACTGATGAGGTAAAATATGATTGTAAAAGAAGATTGGCTATTCTTGTGGAGAGAGCAAGGGATAGCCAACAGAAAGATTGCGTGTTCCTTTGATGATCTTTTGATGTCAAGAGAAAGTAAGAATGTGGAATAGATTCCTTGTGGTGAACATATTAATCAATCAATCAAACACTAAGCACTTGTAAAGAGCCTACAATGTGCCAGACACTGTGATAAGTGCTGAGAAGTAATGGATGTGTGGCAGAGATAAAGGCACCAAGAAACAGGCAGGTATGGCTGAGTGGCAATCGATATTGTTGGAGGAAAATATAACTGTTGATGAGAACACAGATTGATTTGAAAACTTGAGTGCCCAGAAGTGACCTTTCTAAAACAAGTGCATGAGGATAGAGAATCAATCTCTTCTTCCTCTCTGCCAATACTCTTGCCCCCAAAGATGCCCCTGGCCTGGCAACAACTCATGTGACTAGTGAGTTCCTGACTGGCATCAGTCTTTTATGAAGAAACCAAGTCATTCATACTCACTTCTTTCTCAGCTCCATTTTTTACTTTCTAGGTATTTCAATCTTTCTTCTCCCTCTGGTCCTCATCACCCTGTTGGCACTCCCTTTGATGTGTTGTTTTCCATTATTAGAATATAAGATGCTTGAGGTAGCTGGGTACTGTATTTTATTAAATTTTGGTTTGTATTTGTATCCTTAGTATAGCACAGTGAATAGTGCATATTAAGCACTTTATAAATGATTTCTTTCTTTCTCTCTATCTATGTAAAACAAGCATTAACTGCAAATTCTCCCAATGCAGATATGTCTACAAAATAGAAAAATAATATAGATATATCTTCTCTGACTTCTTTCCAAATGTGATGTACTAGCCACTGTTTCTCTTTTGCAATTCTCTTTTCAAAAATAATGATGCAAGTAAACCAAAGCAGTATTGATAAATCAAATCCTTTTCTAAGTCTGCATTTAGGTTCATTTAACAGAAAGAAGAGAGGAAAAACTTTAAAGAACAAGAAAACTTTGAATTGAACATATGATCTTTTGGACATTGAGAGGGGGAGGAGAGACAGATACTTCCCTATTTGATACCTGCTTTCCCAAAAGGAAAGTCAGCAGGATATGAACTGATGCAAAGTGAAGTGAGCAGAACCAGCAATGAAAATATTATACAATGATAACCTGTGAAGGACTAAACCATTATCGGCAAAGCAAATTCCCAGGGACACATGATGAAAAACACTTTTCACAATCAGAGAAGGAACTGTTGGAGTCTGATTGCAGATAAAAATGTTGCATCTTCCATTTTGTTTCCTTCATGTGTTTTTTATTTTATGTGTGATATATGTCTTCTATCATGACATGAGCAATACAGAAATACGTATCACTGGAAAGCAATGGTATAATCTATATCAAATTATTTACTGTCTTATGGAGGGAGTAAGGGAGGGATGGAGAAAATTTGAATCTTAAAATGTCAGAAAACAATTGTCAAAAATTGTTTCTACATATAATTGAAAAAATAATTTAAAAATAGAAAGTCAGCAGGGACCAGAAGCTCTGGACCCTCTCTCCTTGATGCCTGGGTCTGTTCCATGGGGCTATTAAAGGTGAAAGCAATGAAGTGAGCCCACTAACTCCCATACTCTCTCCCAGTGTCTGGACTCCAGTTGAGCTTTAAATGCCCCCCCCAATCTTTTTTTTTCTAGGTCAAGTATGAGAAGGGAGGGCAGGAAGAAACTTGATCCTTTAAGACTGACTCTCTTCCTACATTTACCATAGGCTTCTAAAATTAAGTACCAAAGACTCATTAAAGAATTTTCTCTGTCTGCATGAAACTGAACAGCATGTATTCATGATTTCTTAGAAACAAATTCTAAGATTTTGAAGGAGAGAGTGGGTGCTTCTTAGAGGAGGAGGATCAAGGAAGAGGGAGGCAGCTCATACTAAAGACAAACTGTTGAGAAAAGAATGCATGGTCCAATGGAAATAGCTTCTTTGGAGTCAGAAGACCTGGTTCAAATCCTAACTCTGATACTTACTACCCAAGGAAGTCTAGACAAGTAATTTAATCTTCCTGGGCATCATTTTCTTCATTTATAATGTGAAAAAGTTGTACGAGATGACTTCTTGGAGCCCTGCAGCTCTAAAAGATATGAATTTATAAGGTTTCCTAGACTTCATTTGCCTTCAGTTGTGTCGGGCCCAAGAGAGATTGTGCGTTGAAGAATTTCCATCATGCACAGCCTTAGAAACCCATAACTTAGCCATAACATTATCTCTGAGTTTGTATGATTGATAAGTTTACATCAATTACATTTTCAATAGTTTATGGAACATTTTTAGGTTTTAGTTTTTGGTTGAACACAGCCTGTTCATTATAAAGGAACTGTTCTCCTAGAGGATTAGTCAATTAATGTATTGTTTTTCTTCTGGCTTTTCAATCAAATGGTGTGAAATTGGGCAAGAGTCTGATGACATATCAGATTTAGAGATGGCATCTTATTCTGAATGCACACTAGAGGGCTAACCCGGTTCTCACTGGCACCTGTGCTCTGCATTCTTTCAGCTAATTGCTAGATTGTGCCAGATGTGAGAAATGGCCCATAATCAATTGCCCATTTTTTATTGCCCCATGATCATGGTATGATTTCTCAAAAATGTCCTTTAAAGTTCCTGGGGCCCATTAAGAGCCAACCATGGGAACATCAGAGGGAATCAGGAATATACCTATAATGCTGGCTTTTCTAGATGATTCTACTCATATGATGCAATATTCTCTTCAAAAGTAAGACAATCTCCAGTCCTACCTCATGTGTTTTAGTGGGAAAAATTAATCTGGAGAACAATTTTCCAGTTCCACAGAACTCCTAAGGGAATATAGTAGAATGGTTAGAGTACTGTTGTAATCAGTTAAACCTGGGTTTAAATCCTGATGCTGATCATTAATGCCTGTGTGAACTTGGAAATAATAATTATGATAATTTATATGTATATAACACTTAAAACTTGTAAAGCATTCTATATACATTATAACATTTGAGCCCAACAGTGACCATGTGAGGAAGATACTATAGATATGTTTATTTCCACTTTCTAGATGAGGAAACTGAAACTGAGAGATGTTATATGGTCTTTTGATTAGTAAGTGTCTGAGGTGGGATTTGAACCTAAGTGATGTGTTTGTTTCTAAGACTCTAGTCATTATACTAAGGCAGAATTCTATTTTTTTCTGAAAAATGAATACATTAGGTTAAATGATCTCTAAAGCCCCTTCCACCTCTAAATTTTCAGTTTTTCAACTTCTTTCCATAATAGAACTATTTCTTAGACTTTTAAATTGCATAAAAATACTAAATATTATAAAGTAAATAAATTATATGCTTATACATACACAGTTACTCACATCCACATGATCAATTTATTGGGCCTCAGGTTAAGAAATCTTTCTCTAAATGGCCCTAAATGATCTTGCAGTATGGTTTTTTTTCCCACCTGGTGAGTCCAACCCTGGCTCACAGCTTTCAAATTCCTGGCTTAGTTTTAAACTTCTGGCTGCCTTGCCCTAACTTGGGAAAGTGCTAGAATTTAGAAATTAAATTATTCCCATTTACCTACACAAATAATTTATCATTGTGATCTACTTAGGTACAACTGAAAATTTGTTTGGTTCTATGTAGTAGGATACACACACACACACACACACACACACACACACACACACATATTTTAAAACCCTTACCTTCTGCAGAAGAGTGGTAAGGGTAGGCAATGGGGGTTAAGTGACTTGCCCAGGGTCACACAGCTGGGAAATGTCTGAGGCCAGATTTGAACCTAGG
This sequence comes from Gracilinanus agilis, assembly GCF_016433145.1. Classification (NCBI taxonomy): domain Eukaryota; kingdom Metazoa; phylum Chordata; class Mammalia; order Didelphimorphia; family Didelphidae; genus Gracilinanus; species Gracilinanus agilis. The sequence continues at coordinate 50,126,851 of NC_058133.1, forward strand.
ACCTCCCATCTCCAGGCCTGGCTCTCAATCTACTGAGCTATCCAGCTGCCCTCTAGGATATTTTTAATAGCTCTGCAGTGGGTATCAAAGCTGAAGCAGAAGGAGAAAGAGAGGAATATGGTGATATGCTAGAGTGAGAGTCAATGGTGATTTTGATTCAGTGTGTTTGGGCCCTGGATCTCTTAACTTGCACTATTTCTGAGTGGAAGCTTGTAGATAATGAACATACTTTCTTGGCAATATCTCTATGGTAACAATTTAAAGAAGCTCCCTAAGGCTTCTAACATCCTGACTCCCTCTCAGTTCCAGCACCACATTCTACTCCCTTCCAGTATAGTTGGGGAGTTCATTTATTTTAAGAACAAAATCTTTGGGCACCCCACCCCAACTCCTGAAAATATTAAACAGCATCAGGGAACATCATCCACCCAGCACACACTTTTGTGCAATATCTGTTTCAGTAACCACACATTTTATTTTCCTGCTGTTTATATTTAAGTTCACTATCTGGAGTTCTCTTCCTTGTTAACCTTCTTTCTACCTGAAGAAAATTTCTGTAGATCCTGATCTGATTAGTGCACCCTTTGTTGAGACCATTATTTCAGAGGAAGGTGCAGCTATATAATCACTTCTCTTAAGACTGCATTTATTTTCTAGACTTTTCCTCCATCTCCTCCTCAACAGTTATCTTGCTCTTACACAAGTATTTTTGCCCCCTCTTTCTACTTCAGCTTTATCTATTATATTCCCCCTTTAGGATATAAACTTTCTGAAAGTAGGGGATATTGTGTCTTTAGTAGTTTGGACAGTGCTGTAATTTAATCATAGTAAATGCTTAAAACACATTTTTTCAATTATCTATCGGTCCTGTCTGTCATCCATCTACCTACCTACCTACCTGTCTGTCTGTCTATCTATCTATTATCTATCTCTCTGTCTATCTCTCTCTATCTCTCTCTCTCTCTCTCTCTCTCTCTCTCTATCTATCTATCTATCTATCTATCTATCTATCTTCTTTTCTCTACCATCTATTCTTACCTACTTCCTTCTTTTATTCTATGGTTCATATCAGATGGAACCTAGTCAAGAAGACTTGAATGAATTCATAGCTCGTCTTGGACACTTAATAATTTGTGTGGCCCAAGGCAAGTTATTTATCCTCTGTATGTCTCAGTCTTATCATCCATAAAATAAGGATAATAATAGCACTAAATTTTCAGGGTTGTTGTTAGAACCCCATTAGAAAATTTTGTAAAATTCCTAGCATAGTGCCTGGCACATAGTAGGTGTTTCACAAATACTTATTCACTTCTCCTTATTTAAACAATGTTTTATTACTTTAACCAATTTTTCTTATCTGTACAATGGGAATAATAAGAGCATCTACCTCACAGGGTTGTTGTAAGGAACAAATGAGTTGATAATTGTAAAATGCTTGGCACATTCCCTGGCACATAGTAGTACTTAATGTTTCTTGTCTGTCCTTTTATCTATCTTAAATATCATTCTTGGAATAGTTTTTCCTAACTGCAAGGAATGCAAAATTCTAATGATGTCCAATCTTCCTCTCTTGAGCAAAAGACACAGTCCCTAAATTTTCTTCTTCTTCTTAATATTGCTATTTTAAAATTTTTGGTTTGGGCAATTTTATGGAAACTCCCTTCTTTAGTTTTAGAGCTACAGCTCTTTTTATTTATTTATTTTTATAAAAACCCTTACTTTCCATTTTAGGGTCAATGCTGTGTATTGGTTCCAAGGCAGAAGCATGGTAAGGACTAGGTAATGGGGTTAAGTAACTTGCCCAGGTTTCACATAACTAGGAAGTATCAGGAGGTCAAATTTGAACTCAGGACTTTCTATCTCTTGGCTTGGTTTCAGATCTGCAATTCTTTGATAACTTTTAGTCTTGGAGAACTTCCATGGGCCTTGAGATTTATTCAAGCAAATAGACACTACTTATGAGAAGCAAGACTAGATCCTAGGTCTTGTTGATTCAAGGCTGGCTCTTTATCCACTCTACAATATTGTCCCTGTAACATATATTAATATGCTGAAAATTTTCCATTAGACATTAGCCTGAATAATTTCTTATTTAAAATATTATTAAAGAAAGAACCTAAGAATAGAAGTATCCTGAGGGCAGACATTGGGTCATTTTTGTCTTTATAGCCCCAGGACCTCCTAGCAAAGTAGTACCTTATACAGAGGAAAGATTAAATAAATGTTTGCTGATGATTAAATCTCAATAATTCTAAAAGACTTTGTGTAGATTAATTCTTTTAGTTACCAGTTTTGAAATGAGGATGTATAACTCAAAAATGTTTAAAGCCAAAGGAAGTAACTTGATGTTTAGTAAGATAAAGTTACATTGTAAACACTGCAGGGGATAGTAAAAATACTAATCACTTTAAATTTGGGAAGAGCATTGGCCACATCCCACCAATGGAATGATGAATTTTCAGTAGTCATACGTGTCAATCCTGTATCATTATTTCTATCAAGTGCTTAATCCCTAGGTTTTCTCTCTTTGGAGGCTAAAACATGCACGTAGTTTTAAAAGCCTATATTTAGTCATCCACAGAATGTTGTGAATGTAATAATTTTTATGTGAAAACAATGGCAATTATTTCAGTTTCTCTGGTGCACAATATGGTTTTAATGAATCATTTTGCTTGGAATTCTGTCTCAGATAAAACAGACAAAGGCATTACCTCAGATAAAATTAGGGTTATTTTTTCTTAACAGCAAGCATTGTGTTATTTGGTGAAGGGCACCCAAAAAAAAACCCCTCAAAGCTTGATTTAATAGTTGTGGATTTCATAAAGCTCTATATCTTTTCTTTAAAATTTTGGTTCATTGCCATAGGATAATTTCTTCTATACCAGTTGTATTCCATAAAAAAGGTAAAAATCAATTAAGGTCATATATTCTAGAAGAGCACCTAAATGTATGGAAACATTATTAAGTTAAAGCCTTTTTTTGTTGTTTCTGGCAGTTTTCCTCCAAATTGTGTCCAAACCACTTTGTTTCACTGCAGAATAAAGGAAGCTCTGTGTTTTCTTTTCTTGGCAGGTGAAGGTATAACTAATACAGAGAGGAACTTTGGTAGTGTACAGTGTACAGCGGAAACTGACTAACCAATGACATCACTCTATAAGGAAGAAACTCTCAAGGCTATTTTCCCAGAGTTGGAAATCAGAACAAGCTGCTGCCCAACTCGTTAGCCATGCCATAGTACTAGAAAGCTTAATGATAATGAAAACGAATAAAAATGCATAATCCCAACATGAAATTGGGACCAGTTCTTCCTATCAGATTATAGAGCTACATGTAAATTAATGTGTAGCTCAAGGATACCTTATTTCATTTAATATGCTTTTCTTCCATGGTAAAGCAGTATTTATTTTTTCATGTCCATAGAAAATATAAATTTATTTAGTCTAGTTTTTCCCTTACTCATGAGGAAGTGGTAGAGGGGGTACACATAGCCTTTTGAAAAGCCAATTCATAATCGCTTACTCAACTCGTCTACTTGCTTTCAGGAGTGAACCAGTGATCCAGCAAAGAAAGTATACATCTGATCAGATGCAGGATGTATTTGAACATTTCAAACAAACAAACAAAACAATATACGGTCGTGTAATCATGATTTAAATTCAAAAAGTTGATGCAAGATTCAGGTAACTGATTTTTTTCTCTCTGTCTGAGTCTTCTCTATTTGACAAGAGGGCCAGCAGACTGCTTTGATTCCTAACAAAAAAATGACCTTTCCATTATTGTGTAATAAAAATCATGTGATAAAGATAGATTAACCTCACTTCGTCATATCATCTTTTAAGAGGGCAAAAATATCCTTTTTATCTACCAAGTGCGGCAGAAATCAATTACAATCAAACTATCAGCACATAGAATAGGATCTTGGCTTTGATACCTGGATACTATTTCTGCTTTCAAACATCTGGCATCTTTCAGATGGTTTTCCCTTTGGTGAGTTCCTTGTAGAGTATTTTGTTTTAAATAGAAACAATAGTGCAAACTACAAACACTTAAGTAATGGTTTTACGGTTGAGCTAGGAGACTTTTATAAGAATGGACATTCCAATTATTCTGATTTGGGGGAATAAACAGGCATGGCCAAATATTACATTTGATTAAACTTCCTAAATGTTTTCATGCTCTCTCTCTCTCTCTCATAGAAATATTACCTCTTCATCCCTCTCTGTTTTTTTATTTCCCTGCAAAGGATAACCCAACTACATGTTATCCCCTGCTAATAAGCAAGTGATCCCAGTAGGAAATGGATAAAGAAAAAAACCTTGGCATCTGTACGAATTGGGTTCAATCTTGGCTCTGGTTCAAATCTTGACTGATACATACTAGCTATGGAATAAGGGTCAGTTAGCCTTTCAGCTTGTGAGAGCTCTTTAAGACTTATAAGTTATAAAGGAGTTGCAGATCTGCAATAGTGGAAGGCGTTTACATTATGGAATTCTCTAGAATGATGAAATCAAAAGTCTAGAATCCCTTCCCTCCAAAAATAATTTTAAAAAGAATAACCCAGTAATGAACTACCATTGATGTTTTCTTTTAAAGATCCTTCTCATTTTTAACTCCTCATTTCACTACTGGCAAATATAATAAACTACTAGAGTCTGTTTTCTTGTCCATTAGGACATCAATCCCAAAGATTGTTTCCTTTCTTGTGACTCTTTCAGTATCTGGGAAACTACTAAAAGACTCTCATATCTCCTGGTGTGATAGAAAGGGCCAAACCACATTCTTCAAAAGTGCTAGTCTCCTTCAGTTGAGCAATTTCCCTCTGCATTTTCCCAGCTAATGCTCTTGGGGCTGAAGTTTAATTCCTCTTCCAATAAACATATGATTATTTGGATGGTTCTCAGTTGTTAATTTGGATAGGTCTCCCAAAGGCAAGCATGTAGGATATTAAGCTCTAAACCTTCTGGGCTGAGGGATATTGTCTTTCTCCCACAGAGAGATTAAGTAGGTCCACAAGCCAGGTGACTAGGGAGACCTCTGAAAAACTAAGGTCAACACAGAAGCTCTTACATAAAATGGAGTATGGACAGTTTAAAAGGATAATGTTGGAATGTCTCTTTGGTTTATGTTAAGGGCTTTGGTTTACATTAGGATCCTGAGTCAGCCAAAATGCTGGAGACAGCCAGAGGAAAAGTAAAGGAGTTAGGTGGAAGGAGATCATACAAAGCAGAGGTCTTGTATTTCGTTTTATAACCTTTGTTTTACAACCCTTTAGTTGCAGTGGTTGAAGCTGGGAGGTTAGAGGTTGTGGATATTTCTGGCATGTTCCTATAAATATTTGTGCCCCATAGATGATTCTTTGAATGACCATGCCATTTTCATTGCACCTGGCCATGCCTGATTTATTCCCCATTCTTGATTTACTCCCTGTTCTGGAGTCTGGTGTATCAGAACCAGCTGGGATCCTGAGAAAGAATGAATGAGTTAGTGCTACTAGAAGATACAGGAAATTCCTACTCTTCACAGGGCTAATTCCTCAGTGACAGTGTAGTATTTGAAAGGGATTGAGATCTTACAACCTCCAGGTGAGAAGGCACTAGAAATTCTGAATGGTTGAATGATGATGATTCTTTCTTTTTTCTTTCTTTCTTTCTTTCTTTCTTTCTTTCTTTCTTTCTTTCTTTCTTTCTTTCTTTCTTTCTTTCTTTCTTTCTTTCTTTCTTTCCCTTCCATCTTGGAATCAATACTATGTATTGGTTCCAAGACAGAAGAATAGTAAGGGCTAGGCAATGGGGGTCAAGTGACTTGCCCAGGATCACACAGCTAGGAAGTGTCTGAGGCCAGATTTGAACCAAGGACCTTCCATCTCTAGGCCTGGCTCTTAATCCAGTGAGCCAACCAGCTGCTCCCTGATGATGTCTTCTAATAAATCAATCAATAAGCATTTATTCAACTCTTACTACTTGTCAGATCCTGTGCTTGGTGCCAAGAAAACAGAAACAAGGGTCTTTTCTCTTAAATCCTGCCATAATTGGGAAGCAGTGTGACACAGGTACAACAACTTTATGGCCAGAGGACATGGGCTCAAATAACACCTCTGACTCTTACCTGGGTGAGCTTAAGAAAGACATTTAACCTTCCTGGGCCTCCATTTCCTTTTCTGTAAAATGAGAGAGTTGGACTAGATGTCTTCTCAGATCTCTTCTAGCTTTAAATATATAGCTAAAAATTATATAATGCTGGTTGATAGGGAAACTAGATGGGAGACAGGGAGATAGAGATGGACAGAAAGATGGACATAAATGGATATATATTCTATTTGATCCTCAAAGAAACTCTGTGAGGTAGTAGCCATAATTATCTCCATTTTTTTGTTAGATAAAGAGACAGAGGCTGAAAAGAGGCTCCTATGTTATATAGCTAGTAATTATTATAGGCTGCATTCTGACTCAGGTCTAACTTATTTCAAGTATGGCACTCTACCCATTATGTACTCTTAATGTTGCTATGATACTATGATCTATAATCTTATTTTAAGGGTGAGGTTGAGGCTACCCCACTCTATTATATCCAAGTTTCCCTTTGGAGGAATTATCTATAAATTATCAAGTGAGTTGAGAAGGGAAAGCAATTCTAAAAATCAGGATTGAATGTGGAATTCTAGTTAAATCCTTCTTGAGAAATTGTCTCAGCTTTCCATTAGCCTGAAAGTTTTCTACTGTCCTTCCTCTCCTTTTGACTTTTAGGTCCATATCACTTCTAAAATCTTCAATCCTTTTCCTATTCTCATTAGTAAGCTAGAATTTCAGTTAATATGACTATATCACCCTCTGAGGGTTCTGTGGATAGCTCTGAATGGGTAAGAGGGAAATACTGTAATGGAATTGGCTCAAACCCTAATCAGTGTGCTTCCCCTAGAAACTGTCTGTTGAGAATCACTTAGCTAGTCTTCAGTAGTTGTTTTTTGTTGTTGTTGCTTTTTTTTTTAAACTTTTTTTTTTTTTAATTTTAAACCCTTAACTTCTGTGTATTGACTTATAGGTGGAAGAGTGATAAGGGTAGGCAATGGGGGTCAAGTGACTTGCCCAGGGTCACACAGCTGGGAAGTGTCTGAGGCCGGATTTGAACCTAGGACCTCTTGTCTCTAGGCTTTTTTGTTGTTGCTTTTTTAATAAATGGGTATGAACTAAAATGGTAGAAAGCATTTCTCCAAATCTTTGTGATGCGTTCTCCTTGACATATAAAGATTTAATTTGAACTTAGAGAAGTCATGAGACAAAGGGGTAACCACAACTTCTGGTTCTTGGAAGTCTTTTCCCCCCCTCATTTTGGAATGTTTAAGAAAGTTCCCCTAGACATAGTAGAGTCTCTTTGCTGGGCTCCTCATAGAGCTTATCCTTGACTCCAAATCTAACTTTGGATTACAATGCAACTTTCTATAGTCTTGAGCTATTCTAAGGAGGCTGCTAGGATGTCAGTGGGAAGATAAGAATTCTAACATTATTTGATCCTTCTCTGGCCAAAATTGTGGAGGGAAGAGTAAACCTAGCCAAGGTTGAAGGTTAGGTTTCTCTTTCCATCTTAGGTAGTTCCTTCCCAGTGGGTTCAAGTATGACTCCACACTCTGATTTTTGGTATTATCGCTTCTTTTCAACTCGTTTAATAATTTATGGATGTTCCCTAGAAACACAACCAAGTTCTTTTGAAATCTAAAGGCTTCTTAAGTGACATTTATGTAACAGTCTAATCTGAAGGTCATTTCATTAAGAGCTGTTTTCTTCTCATTTAAGGGAGCAGAACTCAGATGGAGTTGAATGTTTTGACTATACCCTTATACTATGAATGTACCACATACAGATCATGTTCAAGAAGAAGGTACAGAAATCACAGCTAAGTATAGACATGTTTTGCCTTCGACTCAGGTCTTCTTTATTCAGAAGAATGTAGAATCACCTGCAGCGAGAGGCAGCATGTCTCAGATGATGGTGAGCCTAGAGTATACTAGATCTCAGTTTTATTGAATTAACATCCAGATAGAACTTTTTAAAGTTTGTATAGCACTTTAAATACATTAATACCTTTAAGCCACCTAATTCTCCTTATAGGAAGCTACTAAAATTATTTCTTATCCCCATCTTACAGATGGGGAAACTGAGGCTCAGAGAAATGAAAAACTTAAGTGTATAGGAACACACAGGTGATGAAAGACACATTTCAGGTGCTATCTCCTTGGCAAAGTATTTTTTTCATACTATTAGTGAACTAATAATCTTCTCTACCTCAATCTTCTCTTTAAGATTTTGTGATGACAATAATAATATTATTTATAATTTATATGATCCTCTAAATTTTACAAATTATTTTTATGAAATGTATTTTATGTAATATACAAATTATATATATATATGTATATGTATACACACACACACACACACACACACACATATATATATATAATCTAATTTTATCATTACAACAAACTTGGTAGTTAGGTGCTACTATTGTCCCCATTTTAAAGATGAGGCAAATGAGCCACAGAAAGGTTAAATGAAGTGCCTAGGAACATTCAACTAGAAAAAGCCTGAGGCTGGATTTGAACTCAGTTGTTCCTGACTCAGAGTCTGACACCTTATTTACTGTGCCAACTAGCTGCATTGGGAACACCTTGTATCATCGAAAGAGAATCAAGGTCTTTGCAGAAATAGAGTATTTCCTGTTTTGGTTTTGGTTTTGTATCTCCAAACTGGCAGTTAGCAGGAACTTAATAAACTCTTGCTGAATGAACGAGTTAATTTTGAGCTACTATGTCCATAATGGTTTGCTTGGAGCTGGTTGTTCAGTCTTTTCTGTCATGTCTGACTTTTCGAGACCCTATTTGTGGTTTTCTTTACAAAGATACTGAAGAGATTTGCCATTTCCTTCTTCAGCTCATTTTAAGGATGAGGAAATACAGGCAAACAGGTTTAAGCGACTTGCTTGGAGTCACTTAGTAAATGTTTGAGACTAGATTTGAACTCAGGAAGACAAAACTTCCTTGACTCCAGGTCCTATATCTTATCCACTGCACCAATTACCTTGGGAGTATCCAGAAATATTGCTATTTATTTATAGAAATATCATATATGCATACATATACACATACATATGTACATATATTTATGTCTATATATGCATATCTACTAATTTATTGACATTTATAATTGCTTTTCACCCTTCAATGTTGTTAAAACTAGTCACATTTTCTCAGAACCAATTACTTGTGTTAGTTACAGAATCTCATTTAACTCTCAAAGTTGTCCTGTGAGATAGGTTTTATATATATATATATATATGCATATATATATGCATATATATCCTCATTTTACAGTTGAAAAAAACTGAGAATCAGAGAGTACAGGTGCTTTTCTGGAGGTAACACAGCTAGTAAATGGTGGGACTAAGATTGTGAGGTAGCTGTTATATTATTATACCTTAATAAAGAAATATTAAACCTTAAATGTTTTGAGTTGAAGAATTACTATATTTTTGTCTTATTTGGATTCTCAAAATGAGTGACAGAGACTTATAAAGCTGTAGAATTTCTCTGGTGAAGATGGAAGTAGTCTAAAAGGACAATGTTGGAATGATCCTTTCATTTATTCTAAGAAAAGTAGGATTCTATATCAAGGCAAGGGAGTTAGTAAGCTCTGAGTTTCCAAAATCTAATTGATCTTTGGAGTTTCTTCTTCCCTTCCAACTCAGATACCTCTTTGCATGTTTTCTTCTTTCTTTCTTAGTCATTCTCAGAGTGTTTTTTAGAGAATTGGGAGATGAACAGAGGGGAAAGAAGAGAATCACAATTAAGGATGACTGAAAGAAAATATATGAGAAGAAAAAACATGATAATGGCTTAAGGGCTGTGGTGATCCAGGATTTGTGACCTATTCTGTGAGAAGATAACTTATCCATGTGGAGAAAAAGAATTCTTTAGGCAGTATTAAGTATCCTCAAAGAGGCTACTTGACATGACATCCTAGAAGAATTCCTTCATTTCACATATGTAGGTGGTATTTTCTCCCAGGCTGAGTTGACATTATTAACATTTAGTGAGAGCCTTGTTTTCCTGATGGAGAAAGGCTTTAGTTGTGAAATGCAAAATAGAAAGTACAGGAGCCAGAAATCTCATCATTCTCTCTCTCTCTCTCTCTCTCTCTCTCTCTCTCTCTCTTTCTCTCTCTCTCTCTCTTTCTCTTTCTCTCTTTCTGTTTCTAGGTAGTAACACATATCACAAGAAAGCTCTGATGTCCAGGCCCTTTTGACTGGGTAGATCAGTTAACAATCAGTCCCTTGGCATTTTTAACCAGCTTGACCAATTTAATCAGATGCCTTGACCTCCACAAGACCTAAAGTCTTTAACTCTAATGGTGGATCCCTTGGACTCTTGGGAAAATTTCTCCCATTAATGGAACTACAATTACTCTTGGCAAAGGCAGTTCTGCATTGGGGTAATTTTCTAGGAAATTATTAAACTTGAAGGCAAATCTGTGATCTTCAGTTCCCTCTAGAGAATCACTTATTCACCTGGATTGCTATGGGATGGACTCATTAATGGCATAATTTGAATAATGACTAGGCTACCCTTTAACAGGTCTAACTGTTCCAAGGGGATTACTGAAATATCATGCAAAGCCTCCATTTCAGAGAAGAAATTAAAATGCTCCATTCTTGGTCTTTACTGTTCCCAGGAATATCCTAGATGACTAAACTTAGTCATTTTCATTGTGATATGATTTTTTTCAGTCAATATTTACACTAAAAATAGTTTTTAATGACATGGAGCCTTTTGTTTTGCTTAGCATAGATCCACTTGTGGGTAAGTAATTAGTTGCAAGCAAACTAAATGAAAGAATAAATTTAAGATGAGTATAAAGAAATGCCACATAAAGAGGTAATCACTGGTTTAGCTGACATTTATATGATGCTTTAAGGTTTATAAAACTCCTTACATACATCATTTCCTGATATCCAAACTGCTGGCAACTATTTTTGTGAGCATTTTACATTGATTTTCTATTTATTCTATATATACTTGTTGTCTTCATTATAAGCTCCTTGAGGGCAAGGATTAGTTCTTTTTTTTTGTCTTTATATAGCCAGGACCTAGCTGTAATGCTTAGCACATACTAAATACTAAATGCATAATGATTGAGTTATTAAGATAATTTGTTCTTGTTCACATTAATCATATGTCTAAGAGGAGGATATGAATCAAAAGTTCTGTTTCTTTTCTCAGCATTCTTTCCACAATCTTCTGTTCTGGGGGAATAGCAGATTGTCCCGTTGTTATATTTTCTTCTTTCTTTCTAAGAAAGTGTAGTAGGAAATTGTGAGAAATTGATTGGTTGCATTATGAAAGAAAGGTTACATGAAGTATCGTAAACAAAATCCTATTTAAAGTGAGAGAAAAATAAGCTATTGGAAATCACATGGGATGAAAATCAGTTAAAGGAACTAGGAATGGTTGACTTGGAGAAGAGTTGATTGGAGGAGGGAGCAGAGACATATTTGTCTTTAAATATTAAAAAGGAATCTCATCTGGAAAAACAATTAGTTTCTTCTGAGCTATAGAGTATAGAACTAAGAATGTGGAGGGGTAATGTGGAGGCAGAAAGAAAAGAATTTAGGTTTGCTACAAGGAAAATTAGTGGATAGAAAATTGGACATATTTAGGAAGACTTGGGTTTATATACTTCCTTAGATACATACTTACTGGCTGGCTGACTCTGGGCAAATCACTTAAGACCTCAAGGCCTCAGTTTCCTTATCTGTAAATGAAGGGATTTTGGCAAAATGACTTCTATGAGATCTTCTAATTTTAAGTCTTTTATCTTTACAATATTAGTGTAAAATGGGGGGAAGGGAGGCTCACTCCAACATAATTAGTCAAGAAAGGCCCAGAACTCTTGATTAAATCAAGCAGTCAATGGAATAAATAAATTTTTATTTATCTATTTTTCTTGTTGTGAAGGACTCTTGAGGAAAATATCCCTTGGGCGTGAGGGTGGTGGGAGTGAATTTTTTTCCTTCTCATTTCCCCATTGCCATTTTGCTTTGTGAACTTTGAAAGGCAATGAGATTTAGAATTCTTATCAGTATTAGTAATAGTGTTTCTGGATAGCTCAGTGAATAAAGTGTCAAATCTCAAGTTGGGAGAACCTGAGTTCAAATCTGATCTCAGATACTTCCTAGCTATGTGACCCTGGGCAAGTCACTTTACCCTACTTGCCTAATCCTGGCCATTTTTGTTTTAGAGTTGATAATAAGACAGAAGGTAAAGTGTTGGGTTTTTTGTTTGTTTGTTTGTTTTTTTAAATAGTGTCTCAGGATCAGGAGCTGAGAGAAACTCTGAGCACAAACTAGATACACTGAGGAAAAATAGCTGCAGTACTCAACAGCATCATAGATTATCATATCTCATCAGAAAGCCTAACAACAACAACAAAAAACTCCCAAAAGGGGGCAGCTGGGTAGCTCAGTGGATTGAGAGCCAGGCCTGGAGACAGGAGGTCCTAGGTTCAAATCCAGCCTCAGACACTTCCCAGCTGTGTGACCCTGGGCAAGTCACTTGACCCCCATTGCCTACCCTTACCAATCTTCCACCTATAAGTCAATACATAGAAGTTGAGGGTCTAAAAAAAAACAAAAAAACAAAAAAAAACTCCCAAAAGGGAGTAGACAACTTCTAGAAACTAGCTGTGGGTTTATCCTTTGGAAACTAATGATTTCTAATTTTTAACCCTACCTCCCCAGAAATCTTGACTGTGCCAAGAGAAAATGAATCCCTAGTTTGGGAAGAATATTTCTGTAACAATTTTCCACGCTATATTTGCCTAGTAAATACCTTTTCTAAAAGCTCATTAACTCTGGCTGATAATCAGTGGGGATCATATTGGATAGGGGCTTGTGAGTAAAATACTAGAAATCCCCACCCTTCAGGGTCATCCATAGGATTTTAAGGGTAGTAAGCATAACTACTGCGCTATGGGAAATTCTCTTGTAAGTTTGGGTTTATTACACTTGCCATTTGTTTGGGAGAAATATTGACTCACATGAATAGAAGGATCCTCCAAATTGAGAACACAGAGGCAACTCAGTGATCAAGCTCTGAAAATGGAGGCTATCATGTCTTCTAATAATAAATTAGCTTCATGAAAGGTTAGGTCAGTACCTTCAAACTTTAGAGACAGTTAATTTTTATAGGCTACTGGCTAAGGGTGGAAGGAGGGACTCCTCTGATTCAGATTTGTTTCAACTGCATGTCTGCCACTCATTTTCCATCCTTTACAAAAGATAACCTGTCATATCATGGAGCGCTGGATTTGGAATTAAAAGGATGTATGTTCAAATCCTAACACACACATTAGAGCTCAAGACATTTAAGTTCTTTGATCCTTGTATTTTTCATCTATAAAATAGGAATAATATTACTTATATAATCTGCTTTTTGGAGATATAACCATGAGGAAGGCTCTTTGAAAACCTAAATGTATTATTTTATTGTCATTATTATTGCTATTGAACTGCTTAAAAGTCTTGGTCGTCCCCAGCTAATTGTCATCATATTCCCCTCATTGAATGCTCTGGTAGCTATCTGAGGGGCATATAGGTGACACAGTGGATAGAGCACAAGGTTTGGAATTAGGAAGACTCATCTTCCTGAGTTCATATCTGGCCTCTAACACTTACTAGCTGTGTGATCCTAGGTAAGTCATTTAACCCTCTTTATCTCAGTTCCTCATTTGTAAAATGAGCTGGAGAAGAAAATGAATAATCTCCCTAACTCAACATGTCAAAAACAGAACTTTACTCTATAGAACTACTCCTCTTCTCAAACTTCCCCATTTCTATGGATGCTATTGCCATCTTTCCAGTTATGGAAGCTAAAACCAGGAAAACCCAAAACAGGGTCATGAAGAGGCAAAAATGAGGGAAATGACCAAACAACAAAAAGCTGCCCTGGGGAGTATATCAATCATACCTTATAGTCTCTGTCCCTCACTTCCATTTATTTGTGGAATCTCAGTGACCCCTCTAATTCAGCATTTCAAAAACAGAAATCATTATCTTACCCTCTAGACCAGGGCTCAGCAACCTTTTCGGCCATGAGAGCCATAAACGCCACATTTTTTAAAATGTAATTTCGTTAGAGCTGTACAGTGCTCACAGTGCCGCTCCTGTAACAGCGCCTGAAAAAAAATTGACTTTATGACTCCTGCAGAAAGAGCCATATCTGGCCCTCAAAAGAGCCGGATATGGCTCGAGAGCTATAAGTTGCTGACCTCTGCTCTAAACCCACCTTTCTTCCTAAACTTCCCCATATCTATGGATGGCACTGCCATCTTTCCAGTCATTGAAAGTAAAAATCTAGAAGTCATTATTAACTCTTCCCTCTCCCTTATCTCACACCCAATTAATTGCTAAAATCTATTGATTCTACATCCTTAATACCCCCCCCCCTTTTTACTCTGTTATAAACCTCTTTTATATCTTGCTTTCTTTTTTTTTAAATTCTTAGAATAATAACTCCCTAATCAAACTCCCTGTCTCTAGACCTTACTGTCTATAGAGATGGAACCAATACATACCTGTCCTGGGCCAAGAAATTCAAAAAATACTTAGGGAACTGCTCTCAAAGCATCTTTCAAAGATAAATGTGCATGCGTGTGTGTGTGTGTGTGTGTGTGTGTGTTGGACAGGGAGTAGGGGAAGAAGATGTGGCTGAAGGGGAGAAAACTTCATGATTAGACTAATTATTCTTGCTAAATAAGTGCTAAATTCAGTAGTTTCTTAGCTGTTAAAGAAATCTAAGTGCCATTAGCACTCTTCAAATGTTAGTGCTGTGGAACAGAGCCCTACCCTAGCATTTAATAATGTTAGGTACTCAATGATATCAACTGGCAGTCCTTAAGTATGGGCATGATCACAGGATTACTCTCTCTTTCCTGCTCAGAGTTCTTCAGTGGTTACCAAATTACTTATCCTCTAAAATGTAACAGTAAGTACCTGAGTCCGGATTTAAACTCAAGTCTTGCTGACTCCAGGCTCAGCAATATCATCATCACTCTACATGGCTGTCTCAGGTATGCACTTAGGTTTACTCTAGGGTCCTGGACAAGTTCCTGAAACCGGCAATGCTTCAAGCAACTCCTGAAGGGCCTCAATGGATGAACAGGTACTCTTTTGTATTAGTAGAGGAAACTTTTTCCTGGGAAATTATCTTGAAACACAGAATCCACATTGACATCAATGAGATTTACAGATTCTCAGCACCTGATGTAAGGCCTTACACCTAGTGGCCACTTAATAAAAGCATGTAATATTAAATTGAAATTATTTTCTCACTATTACACCTTTAAATGGAGATGCTATGACATTCTTTGAAACTTGAATTTAAGAGCCAGGATGACTATCCAGCCTATATTTTTTTCTGATTAAAATATCTAGACATTATGAAGCTCATATTTATAAAACACTTTAAGATTGGCCTTTGTATATATCTCAGTGGATCTCAACCACCCTGTGAGACAGGTATCATTATTTTCCCATTTAATAGAGAAGGAAGCTGAGGTCCTTTGAGGTTAAATGACTTGCCCATAGCTAGTAAGTGTAAGAGTTGGCATTCAAATTCCTTTCATTCTGGATCTTATGTCCGGGACTCTATCCATAATACCAAGCACTTCTCCCTTTAGTCTCCTCTTTTCTTGGACATCTCTAGCTTGTATATATAGTCTTCAATGATTAGAATCTAATCACCAGGAGAGCAAAGACTATCTCCATTGATACTGACATCCTGGGTCGTTCTCATGCATCATAGGGGTTTAACAGATGCTCACCCGTCTCGCCATTCATCCATTGCCCATGTTTAATAATAATGATCTTAATAATAATAATGAATATTTAATAAATATTTAATAATAATAATAATAATGATCTTCATTTATGTTGGGTTTTAAAGTTTAGAAAGTAATCTATGTTCATGATTTTATCCTCACAACTTTATTCCCTACAGGACGTTGCTCTTCCTATTTTATAAATGAGGAAATTGAGACATCAGGGGGTTAGTTAACCTTTCCCAAGGTTTCAAAGTTTTTAAATGTTTAAGACAGACTTCTACCCCGGCTCTTTCTGATCCTTTACCAGTCACTATACCTTATCCACTGGTATTTCTTAAGTTTCACTGCCACAGTACTTAGAGTTACTGGAGATGATCAAAGAGAATTTAAGTTTCTTGAGGGCTAGGATTATTTTCATTCTTTTTGTGTGGATCTTCAGTGTTTTTCATAGCCATCCCCTAGCACTCAGAGAGGGTTAAATAAGTATTTACTGAATTAAATGGCAATGATTTTGAAGCTCAGTGTCCTGAAAAGGCAACTTCCAAAGCACTGGCTTGTCTCATCCTCCAGTTTCTTCTGATCCTTCCCTCTCTGGATTAGTCTTATTCCTTCAATGGGAACTACTTCTCTGAAAAGCACCCTGGTATCTTTCCAAGGATCCAATAGACTCAGCACATTGAAAGCTATAAAAATATAGCTTGGAAATTTTTCATTTATGGGAATAGGGTGGGTGGGTGAGTCCACTTGAAAGGAAGTGTGCCCCTTGGGAAGAGAGACCCCCCCATACTCCCACCATATTCTCTCTCAAATGCTACTCCAAACATTCTGCAGAGGGAACATCTATTTTCCTTGTCATGCAGCCCTGTATTTTTCTCCTTTTGGTAAAACAAAAAGGAAAACACAAGGTAACAAAATCAGCTTCTGCATAACAAAGCCCTTTTGGGATTTGCTGTTTCTGTTCTTACTGTTATTTGAATTTCTATAGCACCAAGCAGCTCTTCCATACCCACTTCCACACTGGCACAAGGTAAGGAATATTTTCCCTGGGGGTTAGAAGGTAGCCCCCTCCCTCATTGCTCCGGGAGATTTGTTTACAGTTTTAACAACACTTGGTGGAAAATATATGTCTTTGCATTATTTAAAGAAGGCAGGTTGCTTATCAAGAACTAGGTAGGGGGTGATAGTAACCTTTTCTGATGTATTTTGGGGGGGTTGTAGGATTTATTCTGTGCATGTTGACTAATGGCAGCTGATTTTATGGGATGCTTTAAGGTTTGCAATACACCCCGTAATCTCAGTTGAGTTGCACAAAAACCTTGCGATGTAAGTACAGTTGGTATTATTAACCTTATTCATAGATGAGGGAATAGATGTACAGAAAGATTATACAACCAATTCAAGTCACAAAGCTAGTCATATTTGAGTAGGATTTAAGCCCATTTTTTCTTAACTCCAAGTCTTGTACTTTATCCTAGGCGCCATGCTACTTTTCATAGTCACCAATAAATGAAATCTAATGCCATTGATTCCACTTTTTTTTCTCTGTACCTCTAGTGTCTAGCACATAGTAGGGACTTAATAAATGTTTATTGACTAATTAAAAACCTTCCTGAGTCTCAGTATCCCCATCTATAAAATATGAAGGTTGGTTTAAATGACTGGCCACTTTCCACATCTAAATCTATGATCTTATGCTCCTCAGTGGTCATCTGGTATATTCCATACCTCAGTAATAATCTCCTCTACAATATATCCCATGAACAAGATTCCATCTTTAAGTAGAATACTTACTTCTAATGAGAAAAAGCCTTTGTTTTGATTTGGGAAATCTTCCCATGGTTCTACTGTGGTGTCAGAAGTCTAATTTCAGGGTATCATGGGCATAGCGGTGGAAATGGGGCAAGGTCCAAAGGAAATCCCAGGTAGGACCAAGCCAATTAGTTAATTTAAGGTCATAAGCAGGTTAGAATGACAAAGAAGAACAAACATTTTAAAATTCTTACTATGGGTCAAGCATTGTACCAAGCTCAGTGGATAAAACACAAGTGAAGAGAAAAACAGTTTCTGACCTCAAGGAACTAACATTCTAATCAATAGAAGACAACACACAAAAAGGAGCTGAAAAGTGAAGGGGAAGAGGGATGAAGTTATCCTGCATTGGGGCATGATTTTTAAGTCCAGAGGATAAGGAATAGGATTGGGAGGGAAATGAAGGTAGGCTAGCCTAGGCAATGAGAACTCCAGAAGTAATTCATCTATAGGAGAAGGGGTGGATGGCCATCATGGAAAGGATATTCCACAATGAGGAGACTTCAAGGATGGTAGGATAATCCAGGGTAAGGAGGCCCCAGGATCTGCAGGAAGATCTAGGATAAGACCAATAGAGGCATGTTTTTGAGATCCAGAAGATCAATAATAGGACTACTAAGAGAAATTTAGAGATCAGGAATCCTGAGGGGTTATAATACATCCAAAGGAACATTGCTACGTTATGTGGAAAGCCAAATAAAAAGAGAAAATTAAAGGAGAAAGGGTTAACATTGTTCTTGGTAGAGTTTAGCAAGTGCACAGGGAATAGAGAGCATATCAGAGCAAACTTGAACATAGGAAGAAAGGCAAGAGGGAAGGAAGGTCTACAGAAAGATGATTCTAAATAGGAAGATTTCTATGAACTGATTCAGAGGAAGTTTAATTGCACAAGGACAGCATACACCCAGTGGTGACTAGGGTCAAAACCAGTCAAACTCGGATTCACTGCAGTGACCAATATTGGTCCAGCAGGACTGTTGAAACAAACTTCCCTCTTTTCTCTAGAGAGAAGAAGGATTACAAAGATGGATTGTAGCATCCTCTTTTAGACATGATTGGTTTCTGGGCATTTTTTTGTAAGAGGAAAAAGAATAAGTACACACTTGGAAATGACAGGGAATGGAAGGCAAGATAAGACAAGAAAAGAGAAGATTAAATGAAATGATGGGCCTTATTTGAGAATATCATTATCACAATCAGGAAGATGAAGCAGGGAGGTAGCAGCTGCTATCAGTGACCATAAGAAGGGCACTAATCTCTTCCTCATTTTGAGATTGCTTCACATAGAAAACAAATAAAAATAAGGCTGATGTTTGAGGCTGCTGTATTATATTATTCTTGTGGAGTTATGTGCATGTGAAAAAAAGATGATGAAAAATCCAGAGGATACTTCACTGTAGTATAGCAGTTTAGCTCAAGGTATCTGGTGTTACGAATGGCTTTCTCTGTCGTCTATGCTTATATTCCTCTCTGTTGTGTATATCCCTATGGAAGTTTTGCATTCTGGACTGGACTCTAAGCTGTCTGAGTTCTTAGACACAGAGGACATTGAAGGGTGATAACTTTACTCTTGAGAGCACCTTTTGAGTCCTTCCTCATTTTTTAAGGCATGTTTGTATCAGACCATAGTAACCTGATACCTTCCAATTCCACAATTCTTATTCTAAGACTTGAAAGATCTCTAACTTTAATTAATGCTATTGATTGACTGACTGACTCCTCCTTACAACAGATCTGAAACCTCTATAATTTAGTAGATGGCATTAGGGAATTTCTGTGGCTAAACAATTTATTACCATGTGGTAAATCTGATGATAATCTTCTCCAAATTTTAGCTGGGGCTTGAAGCTCTTCTAGATTGTTAGATTTGCCAGGACTTGTATTCCACTGAAAAGGACCTCAGGCAACTAGGTTCATGGGGGCAGCTGGGTGACTCAGTGGATTAAGAGCCAGGAGGTCCTAGGTTCAAGTCTGGCCTCAGATACTTCCTAGCTGTGTGACCCTGGGCAAGTCACTTAACCCCCATTGCCTAGCCCTTTCTACTCTTCTGCCTTGGAACCAATACATAATATCTAAGATGGAAGGTAAGAGTTAAAAAAAAAAAAGAAACTAGGTTCACTTTAAATGCTATAAAATGGGATGAGTAAAACTTTCATAGAGGAAAGGTCCCAAATTTTGTGACTCTTCTCCTTATCCATTTTTTTTATTTATCTTTTTGTACTTGGTGACCTGTCCTACAATAGGCATTTATGCTGTGAACTCATTTTCTCTGGTGAATGAGCTATGTTGCAACTAGCTTTCCTGTAAATCTTTTAAATTACAGGTTTCTTAAGATTTTTTACTATCCTTACTGTCATAGGAAGGGAACTTTTTCTCTTGTGATCTTTGAGATTTGATTCTTATTATTAATTTCACCACTTAGTAAGATTAAGTCAAATGAGAATATTTTTCTTTTTTTAAAACCTTTATTGATTGTTTACAAGTGTAATCATTGCAATAGTGGTTTGAAATATATTCCAAAGTACCCTCAGAGGAGACTGTCATATTCATGGAATTAATGCATTGTAATGAATGCTGAAGAGTTTTATTTACTTTATTCAAGAAGGGGACAGAGTTGCTATATCACCTTTAGAAAGAAGAGAGAGAGGCGTTTTGACAACATATATAAATGACCTGTGCTCATTCAAATTAAACAACAACAACAACAACAACAACAACCCTTCTGTCTTTGAATCTATACTGTGTATTGGTTCTAAGAGAGAACAGTGGAAATGATGAAGCAATGAGGGTTAGTAATCTGATGCATTTATATTCCATAATATGTTCAGTCATTGCCCTAACAGATGGACACTCCCTTTGTATTGTATCATATGGCCTTTTTTGTTTGATTTCTTTAGGTCACGCAAAAATGCACAACCCATTATATATTTTGATTCTATCAACCTTTGGCCAGGCTATGGGTAGCATATTCCTTCATTAGTTCTCTGAAGTTGTGATTGGTCATTAAATTAATCAGAGTTCTTAAACCTTTCAAAGTTGTTTTCTTAAAATGTGATTGTTATTGCCCACCTAGGAAGTGTCTGAGGTCAGATTTGAACCCAATACACCCAGCTCTAGGTGTAGCACTCTATCCACTGCATTACCTAGCTGCCCCCAGTCAGTCAGATTTTGAAAGCTTATAGGATGCTTTTGATTACAGGATAGTGAGAGAGCTTGTAGATAACAGTAGAATCTAGTTGAGGAAGGCCAACAAAGGTTTTTATTTCTTTTGGCGAAAAAGTTTTTGAACTTACGTCTCTGTGCATGCTTTATTCCCATAGTAGAATGCAAGCTACTTCAGGGCCAGGTCTATCTTGTTTTTCACTTCATCTGTCCATTTCATGGGTTGATATCTAGTAAATTGTAGTCATTTAGGGAATGCTAGCTACTATGAATTGGTGCAGCCATTCTGGAAAGCAATTTGGAAGCTTCCTCCAACCCTCACCTTCCCTACTCTGCCAAAGTCACCGAATTCCATATCTTTTGACCCAGTAATAGGTCTTTACCTGAGGAGATCAAAGAAAGAAAAAAGGATCCATATTACCTAAAACAAAGGGAGTGTCCATCAGTTAGGGGAATGACTGAACAAATTATGATATATGAATGCATCAGATTATTATCACAATGTAAGAAATGATGAAGGAATAGTTTCAGAGAAACCTGCAAAAATATGGCTGAGTTGACGTAGACTGAAATGAGGGAAACCATGAGAAATATTTATATAGTAACAACCACATTGTAAGAAAACAACTTTGAAAGACTTAAGAACTCATATCAATTCAATCACCAAACACAATTCCTGAGGACTAATGATAATAATGCTATCCAAATCTTGGCAGAAGACTGATGGACTCAAAATGTAAAATGGGACATGCATTTTTTGGCATGGCAGGTACAGGAATTTGTTTTGCTTGACTCCATATTTCAAGGGTTTCTTTTTTGTTTGCTTTACATTTGGGGGAGAAGAAATGTGTTGTTTAGTTGTTTGAGTAGTGTCTGATGCTTCATGACTCTATTCAGGGTTCTCTTGGCAAAGATATTGGATAATTTGCCATTTCCTTTACCAGCTCATTTTACAGAGGAGAAAAATGGAGCAAACTGGATTAAGGGACTTATCCATGGTTGCATAGTAAGTGTCTGTTATCAGATTAGAACTCAAGAAGAGGATTCCTCTCACTCTCTTCACTGTTCTGCTTAGCTTCTCTGAAGAAAAGTGAGAGGGGGGAAATGCTTTTTTACTATCACTGTAGTTGGCAATAGAAGATGTTCAATTGTTATTTCAACTCCCATCTAATATCAATTTGAATTTGAAATGATCTCAAAGACTGAAACAGACTGCTTGGCCTTCATCGTTGTTTCTTTGACTATGTTGTGTCTAAAAGGGATTAATTGTGAAGATGGAGTAAGAGACTCCATTGTTTATGTCAAATGGTCTCTTCTATGCATGTATCTCATCATCTTTGGGACTGTTGGATTTCTATGTGATAGCAGTCATCTGGCCTGCTCTGCTTTCTCAGTGGGTCCATTTAGAACATTTTGGGAATTACAAAAACAGCTAGCTTCTTCTAAGGAGTCTTGATTGTCAGTTAAATTGACTGCTGCTAATAGCAGTTTTTCTGTAAAGGGTCTGCTCGTCCTATCTGAACATACTTAGCAAACGTTGAACTAAAAATAAAACCACCTTTTGTTAACAGTGCTATTTCTCTACAAATGCTAAAATAAGTATAGTCCAAGATGCCAGTGGGCCAGTGATATTATTGCCATGGATATCCATGATAGCAATCCATCCATACCTTCCCATGAACCAAAGAAGCTCATAGCCAGATCCCCCAGAGTAATGTGAATAGAGTTGCAGCAATTCAAAGTTATAATTATATTAAATATGGTCATTGATCCTAGCTCAATGGAAATATGCAATGAGAATATGGATAAAAGGATCACTTTATGGGATTCATTATTTGACCTTATCAGGACTTAAATATATTTCTAATTTTGTTCTAACCCAATAGTCACCTGGGATTGAATCCATATAAGATAACAACAACAATAATAATGCCATTTGTATAGTGCCTTAAGGTTTCTAAGACACTTAACATCTCTATTTGATTCTCACATCCCTGAGAAGTGGCAGCTATTATGATCCTCATTTTATAGATGGGGAAACTGAGACTGAGAAAGATAATTGAATTGCGCAGGGTCACACAACTATTCTCCCACCCCCACCCCCACCACTAGTCTTAGGCTAAATTTGAACTCAGGTCTTCCTGATTCCAAGTTGAGTGCCTTATCCTCTCTGCCACCAAAGTGTCAGGGAAATGACATGAAATCTGGATAAATAGAATGAGACAAATATAAACACACAATGTTACCATAATTAATGTTGCTTTATATCATTGAATACATAATAACCAGACTCAGCTATGAGATTGTAAAAATGTAGTTTCTTATCATTCACAAGCTGCCAAAGATGAGAATAGGATAGTTTACAAGGATCTGATCTACTCCATAACTCCAACAGCTTTGCTGTGTTGATTACATTGTTAGTCTATGTTTCATCACCAAAGTATTATTCATATGGAACTAATTTCCTTTATAATTTTTTTGGCCAAAAGTCATGGTTCCACAGAACTAATTTAATGGCATTCAGCAACATGTGCCTATTTATAATTCTATGGGATTCCAGGATCAGAGATTTAGAGATTGCCATCAATCTAACCCTTCATTTTGCAGATGTAGAACTATAACTCTGAGAAGCCGAATCACTAATTTGTCCAAGTTCTCACAGATAATAAGTAGAACAGGCAAGATTTGAACTTAGATTGTGCGATGTTGAACCTATTACGCTTTCTGCTACCTATATATCTAGAACTATATCTAGAATGGGGTGAACCAGACTTTTCCTAAGTGAATGTAGTTGGTGCTACCAATACTTACAGACTCACGGGTATGTATGCTGGAGCCTTTTTATATTGGGCAATTGTTAAATTT
The DNA here is from genome assembly GCF_016433145.1 of Gracilinanus agilis. Taxonomy (NCBI): domain Eukaryota; kingdom Metazoa; phylum Chordata; class Mammalia; order Didelphimorphia; family Didelphidae; genus Gracilinanus; species Gracilinanus agilis. The sequence goes on from NC_058133.1 coordinate 50,150,556, forward strand.
TCAGTATGAATGTTTATGTATAATAAATCAGCAAACATTAAAAATCAGGGCTTGATATATTGTTTGGTGGGTTGTCTAGACATGAGAATGATGGAGGAAATGTTAATCATTTAGATTTAATTTAAAAGCATGTCATGCATACATTTTCTTTTCCAGAGAGCCAGATGTTAAACATTTACCAGCATACTCCTGCTTACAGAACCTCCATACTATAGAAATTATAGAACCTATCACCTAGACTATTTAAAATAAAAAAGTTAATAACTGTTGGCTGGAAATCCTATTCCCCCTTCCACTTCTCTTTCAGCTCCTGAATAGTAGCCTTTCTAGCAGACCTCACACCTGGATCCCAGAGTCCTTGTTATTCCACCATGGTTTCCCACCCTTCTTTTCAACTGAGGGTACAAGCCACTTCATTTGCTGTAGGTACAATTTGTGGTAGAGACATACATTTTCCTCATTATGGTACTTCTTAAAACATATTTCTCATTTACAGAGAAATAGGACAAATAAAATCTATACAAAGTTAATTTTCATAAATTCTAGCCGTGTAGGATGCTTTGTGCACAAGCTAGGATATATGGTGAACAAGTTTTCTCATACAGATGGCTTTTGGAGCTTTCCTTTAAAAATTAGATTCACAGACTCTGATTGAGAGGGACCTCAAAATCTTTAGGTTAACTTGTGCTTGGCCAAGTGACCCCTTTACGAGAATCACCATGAGTGTTCGATCAACAAGAATTTATAGTAGTGACTACTAAGTTCTAGACACTGTGCTAAATGCTAAGGAGAAAGCTTTCAGGGAAAGGGTTTCCACTATCTCTAGAGGCAATGCCCTTGGAGAAGAGAAAGAAGACAAATGAGAATAAAATATAGCATCAAAGTGATCGGTACTATGTAATTAGTGTTAGTAATGTGATTAACTGCATAGAGAGGCAGCGACCTGGTGAATTAAATTGAGAGTAATTGCTCTGCTGCGACTGCCATGGCAGCAGATGGAGGTAGTGCTGTCTAGAACATTCACAGCAGAGGAAGGGCAGTTACTAGTCACTGGTGAGTGATTAGTATCTGGGGCTTCCACAGTGAACCCCTTTGGGTGGTTCAGGTTGCTCGTAGAGTAAGAATAACTTCGACATAAGCCACCGAGGTTCAGGAGAGGAATGCTCGCATTGCCTGGACATTTCAGAAAGTATTCCTCATATGGGTGCGTAGGATCTTAGGATCATCGACCTAAAGCTGGAGGGGAAATAAGACTCCAGAGTCCAACCCCCTTCTTATTTATAGATGAGGAAACTGAGGCCCCAGGAAGTAAGTGACTTAACCTTGGCCAACTAATAAACATTGGAGGTGGGATTTGAACCCAGACTTTATGAACCAAGACAGTTCTTTCTATGATATTATATATTTCTATGACCTTTGTCCACTCACTAAGGATGAGGGCAGCAGACAAAAGGGTTAAAATTTTTGTTTTCTGTGTCTTGTATGATGTCATATGCTATTGTTTAATAGCACCTGTATTCCCTAGGTTGTTGTGAGTAATATTTGTGTGATAATGTATTTAGATTTGTAAAATGATCTATAAGCTTTATGGTATTATATAAGTAAAAGATGTAGATATTATTATTACTGTTATTATTTTTTAATTTTAAAGTAATAGAGAAGAAGAAAAAAAGAAAGAAGAAGGAAGAGGAGGAGGAGGAAGAACAGAAGCAGGAGGAGAAGGAGGAGGAAGAGAAATAGGAGGAGAAAGATGAAGATGATGATGATGATAATAATAATGTTAATGATGATGATAACAAAAGTGCTTGGTGCTATCTCTAATGTTTGGAATCATAATTCTGGCAAAGTTTTGAATTAAGACTGGTGAATAGGGGGCAGCTGGGTAGTTCAATGGATTGAGAGTCAGGCCTAGAGACGGGAGGTCCTAGGTTCAAATCTGGCCTCAGACACTTCCCAGCTGTGCGACCCTGGGCAAGTCATTTGACCCTCATTGCCTACTCTTGCCACTCTTCTGCCTTGGAGCCAACACACAGTATTGACTCCAAGACAGAAGGTAAGGGTTTAAAAAAAATACTGGTGAATGACTATATGGGAGCCTGGATATAACAGGATCATTTAATACCTTTAATAAAAATTCTCATTTAGCTTACCCTTTCAGGAAATTTGGTGGTCTTATATAAAAAGGTTGCATAGAGTAGCGGATGAAATATAATTGTAGGTAAAATTACCTTTCATTTTTTGACCCTAACACACACTTATATGTGTATATGTGTATATTTCTCAAACAAATAAAAGTAAAAATGACAGGAGACTTAAATGTCTCTGATTCCCTTATTTTGGTAGCACAGTTTTAAACAAAAATCTTACAGTCTTAAAACAATTCAAATCAGAGAAATCCTGAAAAGTAAGATGCAAAAAAGGATACTTAACTCAGTTTTGGGATCATAAATTAAAGTTAATCAGCATATTAATGAATTTGTATTGAAAAAGAGAATTACCTATGTGATATATATATATATATTATCTTTGAGATATTACTAGCAAATTTCTCACTACATATTTCTGAATTAGAATCTGAATTCCTGTGGAGGGAGGTGGAAGGTTTTTATTACTTTAACCAACAAATAAGTAGATTAGCACAATCAATCCACTGATCACCAAGAATCTGTCAAATGTCTCTTTTGTGCTAGGTCCAGAGAATAAAAATAAAAAGAATAAAATAATTTCTACACTAAAGAACCTTCCTTTCCAAGAGAAAACAAGTACTTATCTAAGTATATGCAGGATGAATCCAGAAAGAATAACAAGATAAATTTAAAATAGTTAAATTCCACATTGTTATGTAGAAACACATTTATTAAGCTCCTCTTGTGCACAGAGCACAATGGTAGGCCTTGGGAGAGCCATAAAATTTAGATGACAAGTTCTTTAATGTCAAGGACTTTACAGTGGATATTTGTAAGGGCCTACTGTATGAAAAGAGGCAGCTAGGTGGCTCAGTGGATGGAGTGCTAGACCTGGAGTTTAGAAGACCCGAGTTCAAATGTGACCTCAGGCACTCACTAGTTATGTGAGCCAGGGCAAATTGCTTAAAATCTGTTTGCTTTGTTGCACTGGAGAAAGGAAGAGCAAACCAGTCCAGTATCTTTGCCAAGAAAATCTCATGGACTGCATTAACATGCTAAGGTCCGCAGGGTCATGAAGAGTTGGACAGGATTGAATGAACAACAACTGTATCTAATACCATTTTAGGTGCAGGTCTACAAGGATATATAAAACAGGAAATTAATCTTCCTCTCAAATATTTTATAATTTGGTGGGAGGGGAAGACATGGGCATAAATAACAATGATACTGGAGAAAATGAGCTTCATAGGAGATGGAGGGAAGGAATGATGAGGGTAGTTTTCACAGATAATGTGGACTTCAGAGAAAGAGTGGCATTTGAGTGCATGGAGATGGGGCAGTATCCAGCGGAGGCAGGGGGAAAGATACCAAGATGGGAGGGGGCAAAGAAAGGCAACAGAGAGTAGCTCATTGTGGGCAGAACAGAAGTGTTATTAATGGAATTTCTATTGGACAATATTGAAAGGGGCATTTGGAGTCAGATTATGGAGTGCCTAGAATGCCAAGATAAAGTAATTTAAATTTTATTCAAAAGACAATAGGGAAGAAGTCACTGAATTTTCTTTCCTTTTTTTTTTTTCTAACAGAAGAATGACAAGATAAAGACTCACATTTATATAGAGTTTTACTATTTACCAAGTACTTTCTTCACAGTAGAATGTAATCCCCTTGAGGGCAAGTACTCAATAAAGAGTTTAGAACATAATTGAATCCTTAGTAGGTTACATTGAACAAATGTCAACAACCTTTCCTGATCAGTTCAAGAATAATTTTTCTTATTTTGCACATGAGGATATTTAGGTTTAGGGAAGTGAAGAGATTTTCTCAGGGTCACACAGTTAGTAAAGTCATTGAGTATCTCAGCCAGGAGGGGCAATGAGGTGGCTCAGTGGATAGAAAGTCATACCTAAAGATGGGATGTCCAGGGTTCAAATCTGACCATAGATAATTCCTAGCCCTGTAATCTTGGGTAAGTTTTCCCCATTGCCTTCTCCATATTGCTCTTCTGCCTTAGAATCAATAAGAGGGAAAGTATGGGCTATTTTTTTGTTTTTGTTTTTTGTTTTTTAATCTAAACCAGGATCTGAACTTGTGTTTCCTAAGTCCAAGTCTAACACATTTCCCATGGCATCAGTAGGACAAACTTTGGGAACATTGTTTAGGCAGAGATCTGAAACATTTATCCATGTTGGGTAGAAGGGTTAGAAGTCCTTAAACTACATTTTACAAAACAATAATTCTAAGTCATGACAGTTTCAAGAAGATGAACTCTACACTTGTATTTTTCCTGAACTTAAAGGACACGAGATGTCTTTCCCTCTCCTTCCCTCTCTCTTTCAGGTCATATTCACTTTAAATGAGGAAGCAGTCACTACTTTGCCTCAAATTACTATGTATACCTCATTTCAAAACAAAAAAATCTCATCTTTTTTTATATTAAACATGCCTTTTCCCACATCATTTCTAAAATTCACATGTATAGTTTAACATTTCACCTGTTTCCATGAATTAATTTCTGGAATGACAACCAACAAGTACAAAATATTCATACCTGGGTCCAGAGCTGGTGTAAAAGCTGTGGTCCAAACCCGATTAAAATCCATTTAGGAAAAAATGTAATAAAATAAGTAAAAAAATATAATAGTATATAGATAATGTTAAGATGTGGCTTCATAAGTCAGCCTGCAAGGATCCTTCTGTATAGCTTAGAGTTTAAAATTCATCCTTCTAAATCATAGTTTCACCATTGTAAAAAGTGCTTCATTCCAGAAGGAGCTTTCTTATGTGACAAAATAGATTTAGAGCTGGCATGACTTTGGAAGTCCAAAAGTTTGATGTCTTCATTTTACCGATAAGGAAATTGAGGCCCCTAGAGTCACAAGGTAGTAAATTGCAGGATAGAATGCAGGTCTCATGACTAAATTCTTTGCTTTTGGTGCCGTATCTTGCCACCACATAGAGTGATGGTAACTAATGTGATTTTCATTTTACTAAAACTCAACATTCTTTATTAATATGGATAGGGTAAATTCAAAATATTAGATTTTGGGGGGAAATTGATTAAACGGCAGCATGGAATTACATATATATATACTGGCATGGTAAGGAGAGAGAGTGCTGGAACCAGAGTCAGGATGATCTGAATTCCAATTTGTCCTCAGATACTGGCTATGTAACCTTGGGCAAGTCATTTAACCCCTATCTGCCTCAGTTTCCTCAACTGTAAAATGGAGTTCTTTTCAAGATTGTTGGGATTAAAAGTCTGGAATATAGTAACTGCTTAATAAAAATGCCTATTTCCCTTCCCCATAGGAATGTGCAACTAGACTACAAGTCACAAAGAAAGTGGCAACCTACATTAGTAGAGGAAATTATATAAATGGATGAAATCACAGGTCCGAATCCTATCTCTTAGAAGCTTAGCATAGATAAGTATAGAAAAGTTTCTGAAAACTTCAGTAAGCAGAATACTGTGGAGAAAAAGATAACTGAAATCCACTGGCTGAGATCCTGTTTAAAGAGAAAGGGGTTAGTGAAGTGCCATCTATTGTATTTTCTATTTTGACCTAGTGGCTAACATTTAAAGATGGAAAGGAAAGGTTGGAAATGGGGTCAGATATGGCCTTTTAAGAGCCCTCTTTTTCTATAATGCAGAAAATAGTCACAGGCCAAGAGCTCTGGCAATGGGGAATTTGGGGAATGGGGGAAGCCTATGTTGGGGGAGACAATGGTGGATAGAAAAGACCTGCCTCTGTTTATTCATCTTTGGGTGTCTGGCACTGAGCACTCTACTTATCTAGCTTAGAAAGATTTAAGTACCTAGTTAGCATAGATTTCTGTATTGTCTGTAGCCTTTTGCCATATGGTAAACTCTCTGAGAACTGGGGCATGTGTTATCTAAACTTTACATCACCTACAGTGCCTAGGACTCTACCCAGAGTTCTGTGCTTGATAAATGTTTGTTGAAATGAATTGACTTTAATTACAACCTGGCTTCTCTCTTCTGTTCTCACCACCCTACTAAAATTGTTCTGGATAAAATCTTAATGATGTCTTTATGACCAAATTAAATGACCCTTCATCTCTGTTATCCATTCTTCTTGAATACTCCCTTCTCTAAAAAAATTCTCTCAGACTTAGGGTTCTGTCATATTGCATTCCCCAGGTTCATAGAGTTTTAAGATCAAAGATTCATAGTCATAAAGCAACTCTAGATCATCTAGATCAATCTACTTTTTTATAGGTTGGGAAACTGAAATTCAAAGACTTGCCCAAGGTCTTATAGCTAGTAAATGGCAGAGTCAAAATTCAAACACAGGTCATCTTAATTCAAATTGCTTTATTTCTACTGTGCAAGTTATCTCAGTTAGACTCTGCTTCTATTCCAATAATTATTCTTTTTCTATTATCTTCTACAAATGAATTCCTTCATTTTCTCATATCTCAAACTTAAGTACACCTCCCACCTCAGATTCATCCCCAGTATCTGTTTATCACCATCTACTTCTCTTACTTGTTAGCCTAATCAACTCTTTATCAACTATCACCTCTGTGTTGATGACTCCCAAATCTTCCCTTTAAAATTTGACTCATTTCCTGTCTTCTCAATTTCTGTTGCTGGCACTAACCACTCAAAAACTAGAAGATTTTCATGATCCTTTTCTCTTCCTCACTCCCTACATCTATTACGTTGCCAAGTCTTGCCTGCTTTACATCCACAATATGTATTTTCCTTTCCCTTTCACTCCTAATTCACTTAAAAATGCCCCTATCCATCTCTCCCATATCTATGTGTTCATAAGACCCATTCCTTGTCTACTCTTTTGTTGTTCAATCATTTTTCAATTTTGTCCAACTCTATGTCACCCCATTAGGGGTTTTCTAAGCAAAGTTACTGAAATGTTTTGCCATTCCCTTCTCCAGTCCACTTTACAGAGGAGTAAACTGAGACAAAGATGATTAAATTATTTATCTAGAGTCACACAATTACAAATTGTCTGAGGCCATATTTAAATTCAGGAAGATGAGTCTTTCTGACTTCAGGCTAGGCACTCTCTCCACTGTATCACCTAGCTGCTCCTATGCTATCCTTTTCTAGTTCTGGACCCATAATTAAATCAATCCTATCCCACATTCAGAGAAAGAACTGTGGGAGGAGAAACGCAGAAGAAAAACAACTGCTTAAACACATGGGCTGATGGGGATATTATTGGGGATGTAGACACTAAACGATAACTCTAGTCCAACTATCAATAATATGGAATTAGGTCTTGATCAATGACACATGTCAAACCCAGTGGATTTGTGTGTCGGCTAAGGGGGCTAGGGAGGTTTGGGGGAGAAGGAAACATGTAACAAGGGGAAAATATTCAAAATACAAATAAAAATTAATCAGCCTTATCATTGCTATTGGAAAGTTCCTGTCCTCAACCACTTACTTGTCAATGGGAGGAATATCCCCCCTAAAGGGGAGATAGAAATCAGAATATCTCAGAGAATACTCTGGAGGAGAAAAAACTTCTGGGAGAGGGTAGAAGCAAAGACTAACGGGAGTATAAGGATGCTGAATTAGATGACCTCTAAAGTTCCTTCCAGCTCTGACATTCTTTAAAGCTACGTTTCAGATTGGCATCTGAGGGGTGATGGGACAGTAGGCTGAAGCATTTTCCTTTTCTGAGGACAATGAGGAGATCAATCCTATGGACCCAAGCCAGCACAGGAGGCATGGTTGACATGATTTTAGAGTGGGAGAATTACACTGAGAAGCTGGATGCCAGAGTGTAGGAATAGTAGCAGTTGGTCACCATGGGTGAGGGAGAGAAGGTGGGAGGAGTGCTACTTCTAATCCCTATCCAGGATTAGTCATTAGGAGCAAAACTATTGAAGTTAGTATCATAGAGGGATGGGTTGCCATGTGAGTAATAGTATGTATTTTGGGGACACAAAGTGCAGATGGGCAATGAACTGACTGAGGAGTTGAACAAAAGGAGAATGAGCTACTTTGAGGAAATTACGGAGCCCTAAGTTTCCCAAGAAAACAAAGTTCCCTCTTTTCAATACTGACATTCTATTAGAGTAGCTCTACAGTAGTGATACATAAAATGCAAGTCTCCAAAGAACATGTAACAAATGAGTAACAAAGAAGGCAAATAAGAGACCTATTGCAAGCTGATGGTGCAATGGATAAAATGCTGGACCTTGAGTCAGGAAGATTGGAGTTCCAAACTGACCTTAAACACTTAACTTGCTATGTGATCTTGGGCAAGTCACTTAACCTTTGTCTAACTCAATATCGCCTGTAAAATGGGGATCATATACATCCCAGGGTTGTTGTGAGGATCAAATGAGATAATATTCATAAAGTAGTTGGATAATGCCTGGCACACACTTCAGAAATACTTGTCCATCACCCTCCCCACATGTGTCAAATATGAGCAGGCTTCTACAAAATAATGATAGCTAACATTTAGATTTTGCTTTCATAAAACCAATGAGGAACTCCAAAGAAGAGAAATAAAAACTATAATCAAGAACCATAGGGGAAGAAAAGAAGATGAGCTGGTCATATCATAAGAATAAGGTATGATTGGTGACTAGCAAGATGGAGGGAACTCATGAATTATTGAGGTCATAACTCCATTTCAGTTCTTCAACATTTGGGTATCAGAGTGGGAAGCTGATGCTGGCAATTTTTAAACTAGTCTGCTTGGCTCTGGGGGATTGAGAATATGCAACCTACACTATACCAGGCAGTTTTCTGTTCAGAAAATAAGGAAATATCATGGACACAGGCTTTCTTTTCCCTGGCAGAACTTCTGAGATTTCCTCTTTATCCATTCTTTCATATGAATTAGCATAAATCCCTGGAATTTCCTTCTATGGTATTTGGAGTTCATGCTTATTTAGGTCTATGCTAGGGAGAACAAGGGATTTAGGGGTGTGGGCTTGATCTGTCTTATCTATCTTTTGGTTGTAGGTGCAAATCTGAGCCTCGCTCAACTTTGTCCAATCACGAGGAATACTTTTTTTTCTATGACTTGATTACCAAAGTTGTGTCAAGAAGTATTCATGAGAGAGCTTCCCTTCTATCACCATATCTTTAATATTCAAGGTATCCAAAGGTATCTAGTGCCATCCTTGAATTTCATTTCCTATAAGTAGCTAGACAAGGTATTCAGGGCAGGTTATGTTCAAAGAAGGCAACCCAATCAATTCAGAATTAGGTTCGGCAGTAGAACTGTTTCCAGAGAGTTTTACTGCCTCCCTTCTTGGCATGCCTCTGTCTCCTACTGTATACACACTCATTTACACACGTATATATCTTAAATGCTACTTTGATGCTGGCCACTAAAAAAGGAAGCAACTACAGACACCATTAAATATGGAAACAGGTAAAATAGAAGCATATATTTGTCATTTTATATTCTCTTGACCTAGCCAGACTAGTTGGTTCATTCAAAATATGAAGTATATTTAAAACTTGATAGTACATTTCCTTTGAAGTTAGAAAGGATTCTACAAGTTCACAGAATCTCAGAGCTGAAAGAGTCCTCAGAGACCATTTAGTATCACAAAGACATGACCAGGAATCCCCTTTATGAATGTCTTTGATCTGTGGCCCTTAAAACTTGGCTTTAAGATTTCCAAGAAAGTGACACTAATTAGGAAAACTACTGCCTTTCAGGGAAGTTCTTGTCACTTTGGGACAAATATTAACTCTGAGCAAGTTTTGAGTTATGTCTTCTTTTTCCTTTTTTTTATTGTTTTTGCTCAGTCTTTCAGGTGACCCCATAAACCATGCTGTCTATGGAAATTCCTTGGCAAAGATACTAGAGTTGTTTGCCAGTCCCTTCTCCAGTAGATTAAGGCAAACAGGTTAAGTGACTCATCCAGGATTATATAACTAGTGAGTTTCTGAGGCTGGGTTTGAACTCAAGTCTCCCTGACTGTAGACCAGTGATGGCGAACTATTTAGAGGGATGGGTGATTTGAGAAATGTCCTCAGGTGCCCATGGAGTGGTGGAGGGGAGCAGCCTAGCCTTGCATCCCTCTGTCTTTCTAGTGATGAACTCTGTGCTGGGGCAACGGCACACATGCCCACAGAGAGGACTTTAAGTGCCCCCTCTGGCATACGTTCTATAGGCTTGGCACTAATCCGTAGCCATTGAGCCACTTAACTGCCTCCATCCCTCACACTCTCTTAGAAAAGATCTTTTGAAATCCAACAGTGATTTTTCTAATCATCAAATATAGCGGCCTTTTCATAGTGTCTATCAGCTTTGATTTCTTTCAGAATGATAGATTTGCAGAATCTCAGAGTTGAAAGAGTCTTCAGAGACTGTCTAATTCAACCTGGATCTAACCAGTAATCCCATCTACAAACATCTTTAAACATTGGTTCACCAGTCATAGCTCAAAGACCTTTTGTCATTCTGAAGTATCCCATTCCACTTTTGTAAATCTCAGCTAACATATTAAAATATTTTGCACAGAGTCAAAGAAAGCTATATATACATATAAAGATATATCTATAAATAGAGATAGATATAGGTAGTTCTATAGAGATAAATATGTAGAGAGAGGTATATCTAGATCAATATATATCAATAACCATATACCCATATAGGTAGATATCTTTCTATATTTATAGGTATCTATATAGATATAACTACAGAGGAAGATAGGGAGGGAGGGAGACAGAGAGATAAAGAGATAGATATATAGATCAAATGAATGAATGAATTTCAGTGAAGAGAAAGGGAGAGAGTTTGATTTGGAAGATCTATAGGAACTAATGTATGGTGAATAAAGTTGAACTAGAAGAAAAATAGAAATAATAATGTAAGAATGTGAATGACAATTCCACAAGGAAATACTCGGATTGATTACAATGGACAAGTTTGGTCTTGCAGGAGAGACAATAAAATACTATTGTGTTCTGGGGATAGAGAAGGGAAGTTTTACAGGTATAGAATGTCATATATACTCCAACCTGCTGTCATTTTGTCAGTCAGTTTTGCCTACTGCTCTCTGTTAAAATAGAGTTCATAGTGAGTGTAGGACAGAGATCAGAGAAAGACTTGTAAAAAAAAGGAAATAAAGAAAACTTTAAAAAATGAAATTAATCTAAAAAATCAGAATTTGAGAGAATGACTTACAATACTATTCTGGGTCCTCCAAATTGTACCCATTTACAAATTTTTCAGTAGTAAAAATAATTTGAGACATATGGTCAGGGTATCTAATGCTATAGTATTCATTCTCAACACAAGATAAATGAGTCTAAAAAGACACTCGGAGAGAAGGAAAGAAAAGAGATTAAGTAAGGGTGACTGTAGGAAAATAAAATTCACAAGATGTGTAATTTTATATAAGGTGAAGTTTTCAGACCAAGGCTAAAGTTAGCTTTTTGAATAGATGGCCACCATCCAGGCAGGTCTAAAAGTTAAAAAAAAAAAAAAAAAAGCATAGGCAAGATCAGTATCAGGAGGAAATAGCTATTGTTAATTTGTCAAAGTCAGATAAAGAGGAGTCTTTCTAATTCTCCAAATATCTCTAGAAATTCTTTTTTTAAATGATACTTTATTCCACTCCCATAACATATAAAAATATTTTGTAACATTAATTGAAAAAAATGTTAAGTACTGTATTCCCTCCATCCCTTCCATTTCTCCTCTCTCAATTCCTCCCACTCCCTCCCCCAAAACTGTAAATAATGTGATATTGATTTTACATAGGCAATCATGTGAAACCTTTTTCCATATTGGTCATTTTGTGGAATAGGTCTCAAACAAAAAAATGAAGAAAAAAAAGTGAAACATAGTATGTTCTGGAGTGCATTCAGATTCAATCACTTTTTTCTCTGGAGCCAGATGAAATTTCTTATCATAAGTCTGGGATTGTTTTGGATCACTTCATTGCTGAGAATAATTAGGTCACTCACAGCTGTTCATCAAAAAATACTGCTGTTATTGTGCATCATGTTCTTCTGATTATGTTCATTTCATTTTTCATCTTGTTCTTGTAAGTCTTTCCAGGATTTTCTGAAATCTACCTATTTGTCATTTTTATAGCACAATACCATCCCCTTACAATCATATACCACATCTTGTTAGCCATTCCCTAACTGATGGACAACACCTAAATTTCCAATTCTTTGCTACTAAAAAACAACAAAAAAAGCTACAATAAGTGTTTTTGTACAGTTTCTTCTTTTTTTATCTCTTTGAGATACAGATCTAGTAGTGTTATTGCTAGATCAAAGGAATGCACAGTTTTAGAGTCCTCTGGACAAAGTTCCAAGTTGCTCTCCAAAATAGTTGGATCAGATCACAAATCCACCAACAATGCATTAGTGCCCCAAATTTCCTGTATCTCTTGAAATATTTATCATTTTTCTTTTCTTTCATATTAGTCAACCTAATAAGTATGAGGTGGCATCTCAAAGTTGTTTTCATTTGCATTTCCCTAATGAAGAATGATTTAGTTTTTTTCATAGCCTTAATTTCTTTGTCTGACAACTACCTGTTCATATACTTTGACTACATATCAACTGGAGAATGATATATATTTTTATAAAATTTGACTCAGTTCTCTAAATATTTGAGAATTTAGTCCTTTATGAGAAAAACGATGTAAAAATATTTTCCAGATTTCTACTTTCCTCCCAATCTTGATTGCATGGGTTTTGAGTACAAAACCTTTTAAATTTAATATAATCAAAATCATCCATTTTATATCCTATAATGTTCTTTATCTTTTGTGTGGCCATAAATTCTTCCCTTATCCATAGATCTGACATGTAAACTATGCCATGCTCCCCAAATTTACTAATGGTACCATCACTTATGTTTAAATCATGAAACCATATTGCCCTTATTTCAGTATACAGTATGAAATATTGGTCTATTTCCCAGTCTCTGCCAAACTATTTTCCAATTTTCCCAACAGTTTTTGTTAAAGAGTGAGTTCTTGTCCCAAAAGCTTAGGTCTTTTGATTTAACAAACATAAAATGATTAGTCATTTATTACTAGATGTTGTATACCTAATTCCACTGATTCACCCACCACTCTATTTCTTAGCCAATACCACATTTTTTAATGATTACCTCTTTAATGAGTTTGAGATCTGATAGTGATAGTTTCCTGGAAATTCTGAAGCACACCACTACCTCAAGTAAACTCACTATCCATAGCCAGATTATGTATGTTAAACTCTGAAGAACATTATCTGGGTAGGTAGGTGACAGGATAGAGTGATGGAGTTGGAGAAGACTTGAGTTCAAATCTGACCTTAAATACTTACTAAAAAGACCTTTGGCAAGTCTCTCGATCTCAGTTACCTCATCTGTAAATTGGGACTAATAATACTATTTATCTTTCATGGTTATTGTGATTATATAAAGTGATATGATACTTATGAAGTAGTTTGCAAAAATTAAAGCACTGCATAAGTACTAGATATTACTTACTGCTGCTACAAAGATTATTTTTTCAAATGCCAGAAAGCATTAAATTCCTATTAAAGACATATGTAACTCATAATTTTTATCTTATATGCAATGAGGCATCTGAAGTTCTAAATAATTTACTTTTTTGTTTGTTCTAGAAATAAAAACAAGTTTTATGAATTAAAAGAATTTTTGCCTGTATGTAAATATGTGTGTGTACACATACAAAGAAATATTTGAAATTCTACTGACAATTTTTATATCAAATTTCACCCTGATATTATTTGAAATAGTTGAGACATATATGCTATGAACCTGAGGATTCATTCAAGTTGGGAAAAGTATCTGTGGTAATAGTGATTAGTGATAAACAATACAGAAAGAATAACATCTTAAGTCCAGCAATTTTTTTCATTGTTGCTATTTCTAAAATGTTTTAGGCTTACTTTGGGAATCATTATTTAAAAATTTAAGAGTATCATAGCTACTATTATAGATCCAGGAATACAGATTTAACCTCTCTTTTGAATTCTAATCCCATATTACCAACTGCCTATTGAACAGTTGGACAATCTCCAACTATGGAATCTTAAACTTGATATATACAAAAAGGAACTCATTCTCTTCCCTCAGAAATTCACTGGTTTATTTTTCAAACATCCCTAATTTCTTTTGAGAGTAGCATCTTTTGGGTCATCCAGGTTCATAAGCTCAGAGTCATCTATGTTTCTACACTTTCCCTTAACCTCATATCTAATCAGTTGCCAAGTCCTATCATTTGCATGTCCGCAGAATCATTGTCATCTGCACTCACATTGCCACCAAGGCAGTTCAGTTCCTCCTAATGTCTTAATTGTTGCAACAGCTTCTTAATTTGTTTCCCACTTCCATTCTTTCCTCCCTCTTCCATCTTCCACACGTCTGCCAAATCAATATTCCTAAAGCGCAGTTATGAGCTTATAAATCCTTTTTTTCTAGGAGCTTCCAAGGCATCCATATCCATTCATTGACCCAACAATCCTACTACTGGGCATTTATCCCAAAAAAGTCAATGACAGAATCAAATGTCCAGGCTATAACAAAATATTTGCAGCAGCATGCTTTGTGGTAGCAAAGAACTAGATATAAAGTAGGTACTCATTAGTTGAGGAATAAATAAAAACCTCACTTTGTGAGGGAATATTGCAGCTTTACAAGAATCAACAAAAATGAGGAATTCAGAAAAATGTGGGAAGATTTGTGTGACCTGATGCAAAGGAACATAGGCAAAACTAAAAGGGCAACAGAGACAATAACAACAATCAGAATGAAAAGAATCCTGAGAATAAAGTTCTGTCTAACAGAAAACTAGTGAAAGTTCTAGAGGATAGATAATCAATGAAATATGACTTCAGGGTTAGGATAGAATGCTATAGACACTTTCAGGTGTAGTCAGAGCATAAGATATTTTCACTTAATTATTTCTCTTGGTCACAAGGGAAGATTTGAACTGAGAAAGTCTTTTTGTCATTGCCCTCAAGAATGATTGTGATGTAACAAGTCATCAAAGACACATTAAAAAAAAAGAAACATCAGAGGTCCTCTATAGCCTCTAAAATTAAATATAAATTCTGAAATTTGCCATTTGAAAAAGCATAATCAGGTTACATAAAGTATTTGCATTCTATGCCTTATGTACCAATAGCCCCCCTTTTCTAATCATTATACAATATCCCACTTCATTCTTTTTCTTAAACTGGCCTATTTGTATGGAGTTGTATGGAGTGTTCAAGAAGGACAAATACCTCTGGTATAAGGGCTTCCTGAGCCCTTTCTAGGGCTTCTGAACATCTTTGGTGTCTACCCTTCACCCAACTTTTGCTTGAGGCTCCAAGAAGCCATGATACACATAGTATGTGCAGGAGCATCTAGGCAGACAGGCTAAACCAGGTTGAGGGTAACCAATGGGCTTCAAACTTATCAGCGAGTTAAGGGGTGTCTACCCTTAATATGTGCAGATTCCCCTGGTGGAATGGGAAGATGAAAACAATTTATTCCAATGGTCATGAAGGCAGATGAAGTAGGCACTAGGGAGAGGTTATACTTTGGTCAGACATCAAAGATGCCAAGGTCATCTACTGATCCTTGGGCCATTGCCAGTCATTCTGACTTTTTTCTTGCCATTGGACTTCAATGATTCTGGAAGAGAGAATCAGGCTGAGGGCTTTGTGTAACTCTGCCTCACTCAATCCAGTTTCCAAACAAGTAAAAAAAAACCACATCATTCTGTGATATCATTGGTTTTGTTTGAAATGAAGGACAAACAGTATTTACTGCAATGCACAACTTAGCATAGTTCCTGGCACATGGTAACTATATATAAATATTAGCTATTATTCCTTCGACTCAGCATTTCATCTATATCTCTAAACCCATATGTAGACTGTCAATTTCCCATGTTATGAGAAGCTTTGAGTAATCCTCGAGTTGTTAGAGAGTCATTTGGGTTACTAAGAGATTAGCTGATTTGCCCAAAGTGGTACATCTAGTATGGATCATGGACAGTTCTAAGCCCAGTTCTTCCTGATGCCCAGGCCATCCTTCCATTGATTGACATGGCTAGTGCTTCCTCCTCAAATTATCCTATTCTTACTTAATAATAGTAACTAGCCTTTATAGATTACTTTACATAGAGCTTTACAAATATTATCTTCTTTAACAATAATGCTAGATGAGTATATATAATATTTCTCAGTACAATGTACATTTTTTGAGGGTAGGACTATTTCAAATGGCCATTTTATACTTAATGTCTATCAGAGTGGTTCATTAGAAGACAACTCTTATCTAATTACTTGCACTGAGTTAGACTCTAATGTCCAAATGGCATAATGGGTACTTAAAATGTTTATTAAATTGAATAACATTTTTTATGGTGCTGCTGGTTTTCATCCATAAATGGAACATAGAACTTATTTTCGTTAATCAACTAATATCTATCTCCACTTAATCTCCACTTATTGAGCATCATTATGGATATGACACTGTGCTAGTTTGGGAGGACAAGGTGCTAATGCAAAAAAAAGCAGAACCTACTGTGCCCTTGGAGGGTTAAAAATCTAGTTATGGATATAAGAAATTTCCACAAATGATCATGTACTTAGAGCTGTGAGGGACCTTTACACTTACTAGGGATGAGTTTGTATTTTTTTTCAATTTACAAATGAGAAAAATGAATCATAGAGAAAAGTGACTTCCCTATAATAATGTAATATAAAGTACTATAATATAAATATAAATATTTATATATAATATAATATAAACATTTATATTTAATACATAACATTTATATTTAATACATAAATATAAATGTTTATATATAATAAATATAAATGTTTATATTTATATTATATATAAATATTTAGTTCCCGATAATAATGTATCATAAATTAATATAAATATAATATAATACAAATAATAATAATAATATAAAGATACTATAATAATAAGAGCTAGCAATGATATAGTGCCAGACACTGTTCTAAGTTCTATTCTAAATAATAATAAATATTTAAATAATAAATAATAAACATCATTTAATTTTATCTTAATAATAATGATGATGATTACCTTAATGTAATACCTGCTAGGTTCTAAGCACTGTTATAAGTGCTTTATAAATATTATTTCACTCTATCCTAATAATAATGACAAATAATTACTACATTTATATAGCATCTATTATGTGCTTACTAAGTGCTAATATTTACAAATATAATTTCATTTGATCCTCATAACTACCCTGGGAAATAGGTGCTATGATTAGGCCCATTTTATAGTTGAAGAAACTGAGGCAAACCAACATTAGATCTAGAATACACAATCATAAGTATAAATGCAGTAGAAGGGAAAATTTTGATGTTCAATAAATACTTCATTAAATGCTTTTATTTTCTTAGGTAAACTTCTAACCAAAAAAAATCTAGGATTGATGTAAGGAAAAAATTACTAATAAGAGGAGATATCTCAAAATAGAATGGGTCACTTGAGAAGAGAGTGAATGTCTTCTGCTGTGCTTCTATGTATGTGTGTTTATAAAAATATGCACATATGCATACATACATACAAAAATACATATATATAATACACATATAGACAAATATACACACATGTGGAGAATGGAGAAATGAGTCTGGAAGATGTGAGTTTTAGTTCTACCCTGACAAATTAATTAATGGCTTTGTGACAGTAGATGCTCTTTAAAATCTCAAATCTCTAGTTGCTGAGCAGATAATGCTCTACATAGAAAGAGACTATTTCCTCACTGTGAGTCACCTATAGCAATGGAATCACAGTCAGTCTCTAACATACCTCCACACATTTACATGCAGAACAAAATTGTACATAATTTGGCAAGATAAGATCAAAATGAATACATGACTTAGGCATAAAGGAAGATATCATAAGCAAATTAGAAGAACAGAGAACATATTGCCTGTCGGATTTATGGATAGGAGAAGAATTTATGAATAAACAAGAGATAGAAAGCATCATAAGATGTAAACTAGATAATTTTGAATACATTAAATTGAAAAGGTTTTATATAAAGAAAACTTATATAGCTAAGAATAAAGGAAAGCAGGAAGTTCAGAAAAAATTTTGTAGACAGTTTCTCAGAAGTTTCATATCAAAAACATATAGAAAATTTTGTCAAATATATAAGAATATGAACCATTCCTCAATGGATAAATTGTCTAAAGATACAAATGGTGGCCGATTTGTGGATAAAGAAATCAAATATATATATATGTATATATATATGTGTGTGTGTGTGTGTGTGTGTGTGTGTGTGTGTGTGTGTGTATGAAAAAATAGTCTAAATCATGATTGACTAAAGGAATGCAAATCAAAATAACTATAATATCTCATACTGGTCAGATTGACTTAAATGATAAAAGAGAAAAATGACAAATATTGGAGAGGATGTAGAAAATGGGGATACTAATATACTATTGGTGGAATTATGAACCAATTTAACCATTTTGGAGAGCAATATGGAGTTATGTTCAAAGAATTATAAAACTGGTGTATAGATTTCAACCCAGTAATACCACTATTAGGTTTATTTCCTAAGGTGGACAGGAAAAAAGAAAAAAGCATCTAAAATATTTATAAAAGTTTTCTGTAGTGGCAAAGAACTGGAAATTGAAAGCAACTGAGGAATGGCTAAAGAAATAATGGCATATGATTGTGATAGAATACTACTGTACCATAAGAAATGATAAACAAGTTAATTTGGGGGAAAAAACATGGAAAGACCTACATGAAATTATGAAGCAGATCCAAAAGAATGTTTTATAAAGCAACCAAAAGTGTTTGAAGAATGACTTGTGTATATCCACCTGAAGAGAAAGAATTGATGAAGAGAAATAAGTAAAACATAGTTTTATATATATACATATATATATATTTACATGTATACACACATACATATATGTATATATACACACACACATATATCTCTTTGTCCAATCATGCTATCTCCAAATGGAGGATGGGAGAAAGATAGAGTGTTAATTCAGTGTTTTAATGTAACAAATAAACAAATTAATAAATTTTTAAAAAGAAAAATAAACACACACACACACACATATATATATAAATGTATATGCATGTGCAGACATAAAAAAATATATCTCTGCATAAGTGTGTACTCCCATTCTATTTTCCATCATGATATGAATTTCAGTAGATAAGAACTTGTTATTCCTAGTAGCACAGAATTCATTGAATCAATAAAAGTTGAATTGAATTGAATCAGATCAAGTAGAACTTAATGGCCACATTAGAGACCAGTCATGGAATCAATGGAAGTATGGCCTGAGTATCAGGAAGATACAAATGTCCATGATTCATAATAAATATGTGACCTCGGGTGAATTATTTGAACTCTCAGTGACCTAGATAATTCTCTAGGATAAAGTTTAGAGGAGTTGCCCTTCATAAGTGGAAGGGTTTTCCACACAAGGAGTCCCACATACTGATGAATTCACAGGTTCGGACACCTCATCTCACTTCTAAAACACGAAAAGAGGGCACTGAGGTGCAAAATATTCTCAGACCATTGGAAGTTCCCACTATTGAGAATGGCATGCTCTTAACATAACCTCATACTGTCTTGGGAGCTGTGGAGAAAACGAACAATAAGTAAAGGTGAGTCAGTGTGAGGAATAGACAAGCCCAAACATATATCAGAGCTTTGCTGGGACTTAGTTTTCTGAAGCATGTTTGAACTGTACCTTTGAGGCTGAAAAAGCCCAAGAATTAGGGGAATTGTGTGTGTGTGTGTGTGTGTGTGTGTGTGTGTGTGTGTGTGTGTTTGTGTGTGTGTGTGTGTGTGTGTGAGAGAGAGAGAGAGAGAGAGAGACAGAGAGAGAGAGACAGAGACAGAGACAGAGACAGAGACAGAGACACACACACACACAACACACACAGAAAGAGAAAGAGAATGAGAGAGAATCCTTCATCCCTCCATACTCCTATTTTCTGGGTTTGACGTTTTGGCTTCCTGCCACTTCAATGAGCTCTCTTTCAAAATGTTCCTCAAATGAAATGGAAGTTTTGTCCATTTCTAGCCACTCTGGATGTTTTTTATTTTAACCTGAGCTAGAAATTACTTGTCTATTACCTAAGGAGCTTTCTAACGTCCCCACTAACCTAGGTCCTAAAAACCTTTAAAAAGCAAGAGTTGATATTGAATTGTGATATTTTGGTGACAGAAAATAGAAATTTATTTGAAATGTAACTTAACTTGAATCTCACTCTAATTGCTTTGAAACTTTTCTTTTCCAGATTTCAAGAATCTAAGCTCTAGGACATGGGAGGGATTTTCTTTTCCAATGAGTATCTGAATGAAAAATCACTTTGAGGAAATTCTCTAAACAGTTTTTCAAACTTTTATTGTAGACCTGTGGTGAGGGAGAATCCAACTACCTTCCCAGTAGGTCATTCTATTTTGGAATGTTTCTGATTATTAGGAAGTTTGGTTTCCCCTCTTATCTTTGTCTTTGTAGCTTCTATGTATTACTCTCAAATTTGACCTGGTGGTTCAAGAAGAACAAATCTAGGGACAGCTAGGTGACTTAGTGGATTGAGAGCCAGGCCCAGATATGAGAGCTCCTGGGCTCAACTCTGGACTTTGTCACTTCTTAGCCATGTGACCCTGGACAAGTCATTTAACCCTCATTGTCTAGCCTCTATCACTTTTCTGCTTTGGAACTAATACACAGTATTGATTCTA
Source organism: Gracilinanus agilis (assembly GCF_016433145.1). Taxonomy (NCBI): domain Eukaryota; kingdom Metazoa; phylum Chordata; class Mammalia; order Didelphimorphia; family Didelphidae; genus Gracilinanus; species Gracilinanus agilis. The sequence goes on from NC_058133.1 coordinate 50,171,411, forward strand.
AGATGGAAGGCAAGTTTTTTTAGTTATTATTATTATTCTTTATTTCTTTTAAAGAACAAGTCTAAAACCTATGGTCCACTTTCCACATTATCTTGTGATTTACCCTTCTCAGCTCTTCTATTAGCTAAAAAGCTCCCTTTCTTTTAACAATCCTTAGCATGATCTTGAAACTCTTCATTTTCTGGTTCTACTTCTCTAGACATTCTCCATCCTTTCATTGTGCTTCTCAAAGTGAGGAACCTAGAATTTAACAAAATACTTCACTTTGATCTGACTGAAACTATCTTCCCTGGCCCTGAGTTCTGTAATAAAAATTGACCGAATTGGGATTTTTCCACTTGCAAGGTTAATTTTTATTCTTTTGCAGAAGAGCTCCTATCTAACAAAACCTGCTCCTGTTGCCAACTTTGAAAGCTGTTTTTTTAGACCCAAGTAAAAGACTTTACATTTGTCATTCATTTCATTTCATCTTATTAGATTCTAGATTAATTAGATCCTTTTGGATCTTGATTCTGTCATCTGTTAGCTAGCTATTCTCTCAGTTAATCAGTCAGTCAACAAGTATTAATTAAGTTCTTATTTTGTACTAGCTATGTGTGTAACACTTGGCAAGTCATTTAACCCTGTTTGTCTCTGACCCTCATCTATAAAATGAGCCGGAGAAGGAAATGTCAAACCACTCCAGTATCTTTGCCAAGAAGACTTCAAGTGGGATCACAAAGAGTCAGACACAACTGAACAACAACTAGTGCCAGGCACTGTGCTAAATACTGGGTATCCAGAAACAAATAGAAAAATAGTCCTTGCCAAGGATCTTATGTTCTTATCAGAGAAGACAACATAAAGGGCATCTGGCAGTGGGGTGGGGGAAAAGATGCTTTGCTTAGGAGCATGGTAGAGGAAGTTGGAGAGGAATAAAACATGATCGGCCGGGTGGTCTCCTTAAATAGATTCTAAGAGGAGCCATCCCATCAGAGGGAGAGGGCATAGGGGTCTACAATTTGTGAATTCTTGTGCTGAAGTGAGCTTTAGGATGAAAAGCTGGGCATGGTAGAGGAAGTCCTGCATGCAAACTGAAAAGAAAAGGGTCACCTGCAATTTTGGTTAAACAAGCCATTGTTAGGGATTGAGACTAGACCTTGTGATTTTATTAGTATAGTGAACTCCCAGGTAAGTAAACTTCCTCTATCAATTCAGACCGATGTCTAATCTGAACCTGACAGACTTAGAGAGTGATTTCAGTAACCTGCCCAGTGTCAAATTCAGGAGCTGAACTAGGTCTTTTCTTCTTCAAGGCCAGCTCACTGCAATGCTTCCCTATGCCTTTAATAAAGATGCTAATCAGCACACATTCCTGGGGCACTCTCCTGAAAGGTGACTTCCAATAAGAAAGATTAAAAAAAATTAAAGCTTCTTTGGTTTTTCCAATTTAATCAGTTCCAATTCATAGAACTATTGTCTAGCCTACATTTCCTTAAAATATCCTTCATATATTTCATCTTTGTGGACTTCTTTTGTTTATAAAACATCAAAGGTTTTTTCATAATCCCCCCAAATAATTTTTCATTTTTATTTTGCAATTTCCCTTCTGTGGGTTTCCTTCCATTGGATCCATTACTCCTTAATTGACTTTTTTATTTACTTCACTTTCAAAACTTCCTTTTTTTTTTTTTTTAAACTTTACTCATCTTTGGTCCAAGCAGGAACATGATTCCAGTTTTCTGGAATCTACTTGACTTAATCTTCATTAGTGGAGAAAAAGAGCAACTCACTATCAAATATCACTTGAAAAAGGAACATATTTAAAGCTATAAGTCTAAAGGAAAATATCGAAATTTGTCAAATGTTATGTGTGCTTTGTAAGTTACCAGCAGTTTTAGGTTGAACTTTTAATGAAAACAGAAAATATAGAAAATGGGGTGGGGGTAAGCAACTTCGGACAAATAAATAAAAAACATCTGGTCTGACAACTTGTATAAGTTCCAGACTGCTGCAACTTTAAACTGCCAAGTTTTAAACCCCTGAAAGTTGAGATTTGTAATGGAAATGCTAAGTGACCCTTAAAGGGCTTAAGGGGACATTGTCAAATAATTTAGGGTCAAATTTTGACCAAGTTTTAAATTGTCATAATCTGCTGGGAAATATGTTCCAGATTTTAAATACATTTTTTTAAAAATTCCATTTATTCACTGAAAATAATAAAAACGTATTAAATGATGTTTATATAGGACCCACCATATCTCATGAGCTCATAAGACCATAAAAATGGAGAAAAGGTTAACTTTGAATATCAGAGAGAGGTAGGCCTACTTCTTACTCTTGCTTCATGAATCAGAAAATAATAGTTTGGGGGTCAATGTTTTTTTAGAACACACACATACACATATATATATATACACATACGTGTCATAGCCATGTACTTGATTAAAAGAAAAAATATTCTTCCAGGTTCAAATGATGGTAATGTTAAACTAAGGCTCTAATAAAAACCTAATCAATAACTGTCTTCTGAGAACATTTAAGATGACATCTTGGTAGCCACTGTTTTTCTAGTAGGCTTGTTTTGCAGATTTCAAGCAACTCTATCAAGAAATTTCAAACAAAAAACATTTTGATGCTAACCTAGAAACGCCCTCAAAATCATTCAACTGCCCCTTCCTATACTCCATTAGCATCTTTGTACAAGCATTTTACATCAATAGACAATTATTAAATACCTACTATGGGCAAAGCATTATGCTAAATACTTGGTATATAAAAATAAAAATGAAGGAATTCATGCTCTCAAGGAGGTTGCAGATCATTGGGGGGAAACAACATGTACGTATATGTGGTGTATACATTATTTTCTTCTTTCCATATATAATTGTATACGACTTTTCTATATGGAATTATATGCACAGATGTATATAGTCCAGAATTTATACAAAACAAATATAGTGTAATTTTGGGAGGAATTACTATTTTCAAATTAGGAACTTTCTTTAGAGCTGTTCAAGTGACTAAATAAAATGAATTTAAGGGGATGAGGAAAATCACTTATAAAATGGATATGTGGCACTTGATTGAGATTGAAGATAGACAGACAGACAGACAGACAGACAGACAGACAGACAGAGAGACATAGAAACAGAGAGAGATTATTTTTTATTTCAGAGCAGGAAGGATGGGGAAAAAAAGCCTTCTAAAGGAAAAAAGAAAAACCTTGGAGAGATTGGCAAAGTACCACTGTGGCTGGGGAGAAAAGGGAATGGAAGGGGTGAGGATTGAATAGTGAATTTCAAGGCCACCAAAATACAAGGGATAATACACAAATGGCATTTGAAGTTATTATTCTGACTTTGATTTCAGGGAGGGAAGGGGTGGCAAAAACCTTATGAGGAAAATGCTCGAATAGGAGATTGGTGAACTATAAGCATGGCTGGGGAATGAGTTCCTTATAAATGCTTGAAGTCAGATTCTTTTTCTTTTGTTTGATTTTTTTCCCTCTCTGTCTTCCTCTGAAGCATCAGACACTGGCCACTCCCAGAGGCATGCTACAGGAATAGATAAATCAGTGGTCTGATCTGATATGGCAAATCTCATATTCCGATGTTTCTCTTCTATCTGTCATCAGTCAAGAAGGAACAGCCGGGTGTGCATGTGTACACAGCTTGCAAAGAAGCAGGGGCCCTTCCTGGGATCTCTTTCTTTGGCCTGCTGCAGGGGTTGTAGCTGGGTGAAAAGAGACTCACCAAAGCAAGCTTTTGTAAAGTTCAAAACTCAGGCCACTAAGATAACATGCCAGCGTGTCCCTGTCACGGGCTCCGCTTTTGGTCTCCAATTTCCCTTTCAGGTTGAACCTAGGTGCTAAAGTCGACATTACCCCCAGTTTTTTAAAGAAAAGAAAACAGAATGGAGTTGACACAGCCAAGACACCATGAATAGAAGGAGCAGTTTAGACAGAAAACAATAAAAGGGAAGGAATTTGCAGATAAGAGTGACCCAGCCTTCTCATTCCTCCTCCTTCAGCCTCCTGTCCCTGCTCACCATTTGTCCAGCTCAGCTTGTTACAACCTGACAGCTACTTAACTATGGTCCAGTGGCAACTCCAGCTGAACTCTGGCTATTAGGAGCCCTGCTCCACTCCAGTGTCTCCGCTTTCATTGATTCAAGCCCAACCCAAGGTCTTAGGATGCAATTTTGCTTGTGTGAATATGTATTAACTCTCTTACTCTCAGAAGCCATGATTCTTTCCAAACACAATCAATAGTTATGAATACCCAATCATGGAACCCTTTGCCAGGAAAACGATAACGAAAAAAAAAAAAGATGAAAAATATTTAGAGCAAAACCAACCCAAAACCTGTGGTTTCAAGTGTCATCAAAACCCAGCAAGACCATTTGAATCTCTGGGAATATTACTGTACATCATGATTTTTTTTGGTGCTGGGAAAGGTCATGCAGCTAGATATTGTCTTCTAAAATCTGCAAATGCGTAACGGCTTCTGTGACTTTGAACAAGAATCATAAATCAATGGAGCACACAGAGGCTTGACTTTAATTATCATTTCTCCTCCTCGGACGGTTGGTTTATATTACGTTGTTGTTTACTATTCCTCAAGATTACACAGGAAAAGCACTACTGGGCCTCTGACTTTGTACTGCCTTAATTAAAAAAAAAATTAGGGAGGGGTTTTCATTTTAAATGGAAAAAAAAAGATGTCTTAGATAACAATTATTTACCGAGAGGGAATATGACATGGTGGATAGAGTTGGTTTTCAAACCAGAAGGACCTGACTTCAAGTCCTGCCTCTGACACATGCTAGCTATAAAATCAGAGAACAGCATTCAGATTTCTTTCTCAAACTTCTTTATGCTTAAATGGTGTCGATGGAATCTTGAGAGTTTTTTTTTAAACTTTTGTTGATTAGATTTAAGATTTTAGCATGTATTTGAATAAGACGATATATTATTAATCCACTACTTTCAAGATATTAGATTTAGTAGAATTTTATGGGAAATCTAGTTTAAATAATAAACTTTCTTCATAATTTGACTCAAATTTTGGGAAAAATAAAACAATTACATCTTTAAAAAAAAAGGACAGGTATAGAATTTTCTTTCTAAATGGCTATGATTATACTGGGGTGACAAAAAGCAGAAGCATCACAGAAACTAATTGATTCTAATGACCAAATCACATCTTCTTTATGCAGAGTGGATTGCCAAATGGTCAGATGTTAAAATGAACTCCATACTTTGAAATACCAGTGACTTTTGGATAGTATGTTTGACTACTGAAAAACAATAAGGTGTAGCACAGAGGACTGAGCCTGGAGGAAGACTTAAGTTCATTTCTTTGCTTAGACACTAATTAGCTTTGTAGACATGGGAATATCATTTAATCCTCAGGAAGCTCAGTTTCCTATCTATAAAATGGGACCAAAAAACATTTAACTCTAAAGTTGAATTTGGAATGAAATAATGTATATAAAGTGATTTAAATAACTTACTGTGTAATACACAGATGATCATTTGTTATTGATGGTAGCAAATGAAATCATATTAATTCTAAAAATGCCTTTTCCAGAAGTTTGGAGGATGAAAAGGATTTTAAATATTGTCTAGTTCACCCTCCTCCTTTTCAGATGAGAAAACCAAAGGGAGTAAATTACTCAAGCATAAAATAGCAGAAATGGATTTTGAATCCAGGCCTGTTAATTACAAATGCAGTTTGGAATGGTAGATCATGGGATATTTGCAAATATTTCACTAAGTGCTGTGTAGTAAATATGACATTGTCAGTTCCCTTTATTCCCCTGTTAAGTAATGCTCTTCATGTTACTAGAAACAGCTGTGATATTTTTCAGGGTATAATTAGTACTAGGTTACCAGATCATACTTTCATAATCTTGCTTTGGAAAATGTTATGGAAAAGTAAATTATTAGTATTGTTATTATTTCTTGTCATGCCAAATAAAAGGCGAAACAATAGATGCTGGGAATTTGAGGGGAAAATAATTACTAAGACACAAAATACAAGAGGAAGTCAAAGCAAGAAAAAAAAAATCAGGACTCTTGAAGTTTTCCAGGTAAGTTAAATCTAAAATAGAATCTACATTACATATTCACATACTTTTATGTGTCTAGGTTTAGGCTGAAACATTGCAGAAATTGTGAGATTAAAGAACAAAGTTCCAAAAATTAATAACTTTATTAATATTTAAGGTCACTGAGCAGACCTGGTATTTCACTGGTGTAGAAGATTCCTTCATGTGGACATCCACTCAATTAATGCAGGTTTCTCTGCAACTTAAAGGTCAGACAGTATGGGTCAGAGGTAGGACTTGAAACTAAGTCTATTCATGATGCCACTCTACCTCTCTAAATCTTGTATCTATTTGCATCTAAAGGCATTTATTTACCGAAATTTTTAGATCTGACAAAATGCTCTTAAAAAGTTTACATAGCTAGAGTTGTTCCCTAAAATCATTTAATGCTATCTCTTCACATTCATTAATTACTTACTATGACATAGAGCTCACAGTCTAGTGGGAGCCATGGAATGTAAACAGATAACTAAAATACCATAGATAATAAACTATAACAACGCATGATCAGTATATTAGAGGAACAAAGAATGGTGATGAAACATCTGAGAGGAAAAAGGAGACTGAGTTCACATAGGAAGTCCTCCTCCACCCTTAGCATTGTCTCTGATGCTGGGAAAAACAGGACTTTTTCTTTCATGATTACTTTCTAATTCTCCAAATTAAGAGGAGGCAGTTTCAGGGAAGACGTCTAATCATACTTCACTTCATTCCCTACTCTCTATGGTCATCTTCCTTCATAGCTTCCTCAATCATTTTCCTGCTCTGCACATATTTTCTTCCCATCCCACTCCAAATCTAGAACCAGGAATAACAATCAACTCTGCAATTATTTTTGGATATATGTCCATCTATTCACATAAGCATCCTAGTAACTTTTCAGACCAAAATGCCCCTCCTTTGTCACTACTCTTCCTCATTAATCAATGAACATTTACGAAGCTCTTTCTATGTGCCAGGGATCATGCATTGCTTGGGATAAAAAAAAGGAGGCAAAAGATCTTGCCCTTAAGAAACTCAGAATCTAAGGACGTACATTAAAATGTCATCTTGAAGGCAAGGACTGCTTTTGTTTCCCCTTTCCTGGTTGTTTCTCCTGTGCTGAGTACATGGTAAACACTTGGTAAATGTTCTTTCCATTCGTGCATTCATCTTTTTTATCTCTCATGAGGATCTCACACTCTGCAAACCTTAAAGGGCCATATAAATGGGAGCTATTACTATTATTTCAATTGACCCACCAGCACTCTAATATTAATCCTTTCAATAGAACAACATTGTAGAGGGGATTTTTGCTTCAGGTAAAGGTCGAACTTCAAAGGTCCCTTCCAAGTCTAGGATCTTTTGGCTCATGTTTTTCCTTCAGGCATGAATAAATTATTTACTTATAATAGTTCTCATTGGTATTTCATCAAAAGAATCACAATATCTCCTATTAGTTCTGGTGAGTATTTTGTTAGTGTTAAATTGTAATCTTTAGGTTTGTTGTTGTTGTTGTTGTTTTGGGGGGTAGATTAAAATATATTATTTGGATCAAGGTTATGCTAAGGCTCTTGGGTTTTGGCGAGTGACCCATCAAGGGAATTTGTGATTCACTGACATTTATCTAAAATTATAAAAGACAGACTCCTTAGAAAACATTCTTTGCCCCCTGTTTCCCATTTTGTTTGAAGATAGAATAATCCATAAATCCTCTGTAAGACTTATCATGATTCCTTTTGGTAGTTCACCAAATTTTGTCAAACCAAGTCATTCCATTCCACAAAAAAATTCTTTTGTAAAAAATCATGGAACAAAAAACCCAAAGAGATGATCAATTAATAAATATTAAGGAAACGCCAAGCATTAAGGATACGAAGTCCAAATTTGCAATATTACATGTTAAGATATATAAAAAGCTGACCTGGAAATGAAGCAGGAGAACTTAACTCCATTTGAACGACCACTGTGCATTATTTCTTAACTTCCCAAGATTTGATACTTGGTCTCTAACCTGACTGATTAGAAAGACTTGAAATAATATATTGCAAGAAAGAACTATGAGTAGTAATCATTTAGGAATACACATCAGGATTTTTCATTTTAAAAGAGAGGTACTAATCTCTGAACATTCTAAATTGCCTTGAATGATTTTCACCTGGGATTACAGAAGTGAAAAATTCCATCTGCTATCCATAATGACCTTTATCATAGATAAGTAATGTCCAGAAATCTCATTGTCTCTTTTTGATTCAGAATGAGCAGACCCACCCGTGGTGGCAGTGATGGAGTAGAGGGAGGAGGTATATGGTAGGGTTTTCTGGGAAGGAAATCTTCTAGTGAGATTTCTCACCCTTGTATGGTCAGGTCATCTTTCTTAATAATATTACAGATAGCTCATCATTTTTTTCTCCTATAAATATCTAATTGCAGCTAGAAATCACACTGCCTAAAGGAAAATATGAAAGCCTAATATTTTGGTCTTGTAGTTGTTTTTGATGCAAATTTTGATCTAAAATAGGATACAATTTCTAAAACCAACTCTGGTAATTGATCTCAGCCTTCCATTAGTGTTAATGGGTGTTAGCAGGCAGGTGCATAATAGTTCTACTAATGCATATAACTCCCAGCATGCTGCACCATCCAACTTTTGATGGGAAATATATAGCCATCTAATAGGACAATCACATGAGATTTGCTTATTTACCATCACCATTAAACTGCTGTACAATTAGAATAAAGGTTCGGCACAAAATATTAAAACAGACCTTATCAGAAATGAAGAGGGCTTGATTTTACAAGAGAGAAGACGTATACATTCAAAGCTGAAGGACCCAGAAATGAAAGAATGATTGGAGACTGTATAAATACTGGGAAATTTACTAAGAGGATAAAATAGACTTACATAATAAAGAAGCAACTCTTTCCAAAAGGTAAACAGTTTGGCTGATGAATGCTTTTTGTACTGTTTACCCTTTGGGACAAGGCCAAAGAGTTGAGGAAACCTTTCACATTAATCTAGAAGCTTTAGACATTTTATGTATCTATTTATCTATATATCTATGTTCTTTCTGTCTCTCTCTCTGTTTCTCTCTCTGTCTCTCTCTCTCTCTCTCTGTCTCTCTCTCTGTTTCTCTCTCTGTCTCTCTCTCTGTTTCTCTATCTCTCTCTGTCTCTCTGTCTCTCTCAGACTCTCTGTCTCTGTCTCTCTGTCTCTCTGTCTCTGTCTCTCTCTCTCTCTGTCTCTCTCTCTCTCTCTCTGTCTCTCTGTCTCTCTCTCTGGCATTTTCTTTATTCCAGGAACTATGGAGCTATGAATTCCATGGCCTTTTAAATAACATTTTTAAGGCTAACAATCAATATTGATCTTTTAAAATCTAATATTTAAAAAAATCTACTTCCTCCACTGGCACAAAATGTGGTATAATTTCAAAACTAGGTTACATTATTCTGTTAAAAATTTCTTAAAACATTCATTTTATCTGTTTCCTGGTATTTTAGGATCTTATTAACATCATTTTTTTTTGCCTATTCATGTTAATATGCCATTTTGGCCCTCGAGCTTGTTGCCAGATTTTAAATTGTATTGACATAAAGCAATTTATGGTTAGAGCTAGAAGAGAAATAAAATAAAGTAGGGCTGTACAAGTTTGTTGGCAAATGTGAAGAATTAGTCTGTTAGACTCTGCTTCCCTTTTTTGGCTTTTAGCATCCTATTCAAAGTGACCTTTTGCACTTTAACAATTTCTCTTGAGAAACATGTCCAGGTGCTGCTCCTATACTAACCCTGTCTGGCACCAGCTCAATTGATGTTCATTCCAGGCGGAAGTTTTATATAGAACATCTCTCATCAAGGGCACCAATTCCTTTTCCCCTTCTCATCAGGAACATCCGAAACTTGAAAACACCACTGAGAAAACCATTTCCTTATCTGTTAGGCCACAGGCTTGGGCCATCGATTTAATTTGGTGTTCCCATTTTTATTGTCATATAAGGGGTGCCAAATCTTCCATCATTTCTAGAGTTTTAATTTTAATCATAAATGAGTGTCAGGGATGGTCTTTGCCATAGATAATATGTGAATGCTTCTTTGAGTGAGTAATTTCATTTTTACACGGCAATTTAATTCCCTTTCTATTCAGCTAGGGCCATGGAAGGTCCAATCAGATGACCCTGAAATCCCTAAAATTGCTTCTGTAGCAGAGGCATTGGTGTGGTCTCCTGACCCATGACCAACTAAAGTTGAGCCAGTGACTTTGATTCTTCCAAATGAAGAAACTTGGATTCTAGTGATAAGATTAGAGTGTGTTCCAACTTTTAATTTAACTAAAAAAGAAAGCCTGCAATGATAAAGGCTGACCACCAAACCAGTTTATTTATAGTTAACTCCATTCTGTTAAAAAATTCTAAAACCTAATACGATTGGATTTAAAACAACTGATAACTTTTAACAAGAGTTCCTTTTTTAAAACTACTTTTAGAATAACAGATCAGAAAGAATAAATAAAAAAATATTGGTTAGGAGATTAATGTTCATGGACTACTAATGAAATCTATTTTCTTTTGTAAGATGTAACAATCTTCAAAATGGTACAGATGAAAAAGGAACCTGGCAATGTGCTTATACAAACATATATGCCTTCCAAACAGCCATGGAAATAACAAGTTTGGGACTGTACATCATTTCATTGTTACAGGGAATAGCCAGAATAAGAAGCTCTCTCTACCAAAGCAGGTTTGCATCTTTTCTGTAAATTTTAGAAGATTATAAGGAATGCAAGAATTTAAGTGACTTGATTAGGGAAGAGGCAAGACTTAAACCCAGATTTCTTGACTGCACAACTAAGTCTCTATCCACTACACTAAGTACGCTCAGATTCTAGCTTTTTCACAAGCTGTGTGACCATAGGCAAATTATTTAACTTTTCTGGATCTCAGTCTTCTCAGACGATAATACTTTTCCTCTGTCTCACAGCATGGCTATGAGAGAGGTGCTTTAGAGGATCCTCTTAAATATAAATTATTCTTCCCAATTTTTAGGTCTCTTGACCACATCAACCCTAAAGTCAAAAACCTCCAGGATTTCCCTGTTACTTTTTGAACAAAACACACATTTTTCAGCTTGTTAGATTCTTGAATGCATTCATCACACACTAAACTTATAGCATGATTTGTAAGATCAGAGGTTCAGAAATTTAGATCTGACAATCTTTCCTCCGTCCTTAGCTTCTGCATCTTAGAGTACTGAACTACCTTCTCCTCTTTGCTCTCCTCTTCCTTCCTGATTACTACTTGTCAATCAGTGTTGTTTGACCCTAATCTATCTAATTTCCTCAAATTGTGGGTATACAGCTAACTTCTTTCTTGACCATCTTCCCTCCTCTTTTCTTCCCTACGTACATTCTCTAGATAGCCTTGTGAAATTTCATGAGTTTAATTATCATCTCCATGCTAAAGATTCACAGATTCGCATCTAGTTTCTTTATCTGTAAAATGAGGGGCTTGGACCTTGGGCCTCTATGGTCCCTTTCTATCTTAGACTTATTCTATGCATACTCCTATTATATTCTGATTATAAGTACCTGGATCCCTCCCTTAAGTTTCTGTCCCAAGTCACAAATTACTTATTGTATATTTGAAACTGGTGTCCCAGAGTTATCTCAACATCTTTCTACCAGAACTTTCCCTCCGTATCTAGCCCTTTTCCTAACCATGTCTGGGAAAAGCAAAATTAAAGCTCTGTTCCCCTTGGTTTGTAATTCTGGCATTACCTGTAACTCCTTGCTCCTTGGCACTCCCCATACTCAATCAATATCCAAATCTTACCTTTTCTACCTCTATTATATCACTCATATTTGACTCCTTTTCTAATTACACAGCTACTTCCTTAAATCTCATTACCGTTCATCTGCACTACTACGATGGTTTCCTATTTAGTCTTCCCGTCTTGAGATTCATACCCATTCCAATCCATCTTCCACACAGTCAGTAAAGTAAATTTCCCTAAATACAGATCTGACCATATCACTCCTCTGCTTAATAAGTGCCATTGGCTTTCTATTGCTTTTAGGATAAAACTTGAACTCTTCTGTTTTGTCTTTTAAAGCTCTTCACCAACTGGTGCCTGATTATCTTCCTGGCCTTATGGACATTCGTCTCCTCACACTCATACTACCAAACTGGCTTGTTTTCTGGTCCTTATGAACAACAATTCATCTCTTGTCTCCATGCTTTGTACTAGCCTTACTTGAAATGAAAATATGGTTTTCTACTCCAAGCATGTAATAGACAGAGGAGAAGAATTTGTTTCACTGGCCATAAAGGTCATTGAAGAAGGTACTGTGTATTGTTTAGGTTCTTGGTCAGACACTGAAGATACCAAGATTATGCACTGCATCGTGGGCCATCACCAATTATCTTGCCACTTGACTTTGATGACTCTGGAAAAGAGAGAGAAGCTGATGACTTGGAGCAACTGTCTCACTTAAGTCCAGTTCATGAGTAAGTCAAGACATCACCTTGTCATGCCATTGGTCATTTTCAAAACTAAGGATGAACATCTTGGAATGGATTCCCTCCTTACCTCTCCCTAATAGAATTCTCCTCTTCCTTTAAACTTGAGCCACTATCAGTTGTCCTTCTACTCTAACTACCCAGAGAATATTTCCAAAAGTGTAAATGAAGTATTAAAGTTTAATTTGACTGTAACACTTTTGGGACTCTCTGTAAACACACACACACACACACACACACACACACACACACATGCATACACGCACGCATGCACACACGATCCTTACCATTTTTATTCTTTATATCCTAAGCATCAGTACCTGAAACATTAAATAAATAATAAATGCATGCTGATTGCTTTAGGACTGCATCACATCCAACCCTTTCACTTTATAGGTGAAGGGGCTGAGGTATAGAGATATAGTCAGTTGGTTAGAATCATACACCTACTTAGTATGTGAGACAAGCTTTGAACCTTGGTCTTCAGTATATCATATCCATTCCTCATCTACTATGCCTGTATATGTTTTTTTAATCTTATTTTATATCTTTCATTAGATGGCAAGTGCCTTAGAGGTAGCACCTAAACCCTTCTTGATCTTTGTAACCCAGCATGTAGCACAGGGGTTTGAAAATAGTAGACATAGACACTACCTACTCACTGAACTGAATTATTTATGGTAAAGGATTTTCAGAATGTTTGAATGCAAAATTGGCCTCTGAGGCACATCTAAAGAATGAGAAACATTATAGGTCTAAAAGTTAGGTGGTCCATGTCTGAAAGATGGATGTACCATCTGGAAGAAAAACATTGACAAGTCTAGTTGTTCAAAACTAAATCAGGAAGGAGAGAATGATAAGAAAAGTTCATTTTGAAGGAGAGACTTTATAATGATCTCTCCATCTCAAACTCACACTCACTTAAAGCTCTCTTATACATTAAAGATTTACTAAAGGAAATGTGAAATGTTATCAGACAGGAAAATTAGGGTTTCAATTAAATTTTTTCAAGCAATCCAAATGCATTTATTAAGCACTAAGTATGTGCCACATACCACAAGTATGTGATAAGTGTTGGGGAGGAAAAAAAAAGCAAACATAATTCCTGCCTTCAAGAAGCTCACATTTTAATGGGGAGCCAAAATATAAATGACTATACATATAAAAACATATAAAATACATATATATAACACATATATGCATGTTTAACACACATATATAATACATATTTAGTATACATGGCAGGAAATCTTGGAGAGAATGGATAAGCAGTAGGACATATTTGTTATTCAGGTATTTCAGTTGTATCCAACTTGTGACATCATTTGGGATGTTCTTAGCCAAGATACTAGAATGGTTTGCCATTTTCTTCTACAGTTCATTTAACAATTGAGGAAACTGAGATAAACAGGCTTAAGTGAGTTGCCCAGGGTCATGCAGCTTGTCTCAGGCCAGATTTGAACTCATCAAGTTGACTTTTCCTGGTTTTAGGCTCAGTGCTCTAAACACTGTGCAACCTAGCTGCCTATAGGATAAATTATGAAAGATAATATATGTAGAAGCTGAAATCTGAACTGTCTTGATGGAGACCAAGAAAGCCAAGTGATAGAGCTGAGGAGGGAGAGCGGTATATGATGCCAAGTGAATCATTAAACTTTGTTTAAAGCGGATGGAAGTTTCAAAGATGTTATAGAGGAAGGTAGGGGAAGTGCTCTGCTTATCTCCTTCTCCCCTTTAGTTTTAAATGAGGAAGATAAAGGGGGTGTATATGCAGAAGGCAGGAGAACTAGACTTAATGCAGACTCAGAATAAAGTAAATATATCATTGTCTTTAAGTTACTTTACATGGACAGTTTTTCTTCTGTTTGTTTTCCATCCATGATTGCTTTGTAAGAGTTCCGAGGGCAGGGGTCACTTTTTGTCTTTTGTATTTTTCCATAGAGTTTGGTGAAGACTTTTAAAAATATAAATGAGTGCTTTTAACTAACTTAAGCCAAAAAATAAACACACACACACACACACACACACACACAAAGGCTTTTCTCATGTCTTAGATGAAGCCTTGTTTTAAAATGGCAAAGAAGGGAAGAGAAAGGGGTAAAGGGATAAGCATTTACTTAGTGTTTACTATGTGCCAGGTACTATACGTGCTTTTTGAAATATCTCCTTAGAGACTCACAACAACCAGGCAAAGTAGATGTTCTTATTATTACTATTTTACAAGTGAGAAAATTGAGGCAAACAATGTTTAAGTGACTTCTCCAGGGTCACACAGCTAAAAAGTACCTGAGGCTAGATTTGAATTTTTTTTATAAAACCCTTACCTTCCATCTTGGAGTCAATATTGTGTATTAGCTCCAAGGCAGAAGAGTGGTAAGAGTAGGCAATGGGGGTCAAGTGACTTGCCCAGGGTCACACAGCTGGGAAGTGTCTGAGGCCAGATTTGAACCTAGGACCTCCCGTCTCTAGGCCCAGCTCTCAATCCACTGAGCTACCCAGTTACCCCTGCTAGATTTGAATTCGAGAGTCTTTCTGACTCTAGGCCCAGTAGTCTAGCTCCTATGCCAGAAATACAACTAAGGCAATCAAAATTCAACATTGGGGACAGCTAAGTGGTTCAGTGGATAGAGAGCCAGGTCCAGAGATGGGAGGTCCTAGGTTCAAGATTCTTCCTAGCTGTGTGACCCTGGGTAAGTCATTTAACCCCAATTGCCTAGCCCTTACAGCTCTTCTTCCCCAGAAGCAATACCTAGTATTGATTCTAAGATTTAAAGTAAGAGTTTACAAAAACAAAAACTCAATGCTGCTTTGAAGGTAGAAGGACAGAGGGAATATGTTGCTGGGGCAGGGCAAGGAGAAAGGAGGGAACTGAATGGATGGTCACAGATGGGTAGTACTAGAGGGTCAGAGATAGATGGACTTTCTACATCTTTTTCCCCAATTTTTTCCCTAGAGAGAAACAAGTGATAATAATGTTCTTCTTTAAGACAACTTGAGAAACCCCATCAATGTCACTGGAGTTAACAACCTGTGGTACGTCTGACAAAAGTGTGAGCCAAGATGATGTTGAATGGCATAAACTGTACCAGCTCTACACAGGAGAGCAAAGTAGGTGAAATTTTGTCTTAATCATCTATATTTCTCCCTTCCTCTTGACCTCTAGTGTGTGCCATTTTCTTTTCTTTTGGCTTGGACATATGATTTGGCAAAATAATTTGGAGTGAGGGGACCTGGATTTAAATGCTTATTTTGTCATTAACTGACTTTGTGACATTAAACTCTGAGCCTTGATTTCCCCATCAACAAATGAACCGGGTTGTCCTGGATGACCTAAGCTCTAAATGTGTGGGCTCACTTAGTGAAGAGACCCCTGTACCCATGCAGATTGGCAAATATTCTGCTTCTCACTGTCTTATCAAGGAATCATTTTTATTGCCTTTTTCTATGAGAAAACTTAAGTATTTACCTTTGGTCACAGAGCAAGTAGATATTAGAGGTAGGAAATAAACCCGATCTCTTCAGATGGGAGAGGTCCAGCACTCTATCTATTGTACCACACTGCAAAGTTCTTAGACAGGGCGAAGGACAGGTAGTCCAGAAGGACATTGTGTAAGAGATAGAGTGTTGGGCTTAGAATAAGAGTTGTGCTTTCCCCATTTTGCCTCTGATACATAAAGGTTATTTACCTCTGAGCAAGTCATTTAACTTCACTGTCCTCAGATCCTGTATAAAATAAGGAGAATAGGACAGGATAGAATGTAGAATCCCTTCCATCTATGAATAAGGACTATATTCTGCACCTGATAGTAACTGTCCTTTTTGTAGAAATAGTGGCTTATTCCCCCAGCATCACATCTTCTTGTTGTTCAGTCATTTTCAGTCATGTCTGACTCTTTATGACCCCATTTGGAGTTTTCGTATCAAAGACCCTGGAGTGGTTTGCCATTTCCTTCTTCAGCTCATTTTACAAACAAGGTTAAGTGACCTGCCCAGGGTCACACAGCTAGGAAGTGTCTGAGTCCAGATTTGAACACAGGAAGAAGTGTCTTCCCAAGCCCCAGCACTCTATCTACTTTGCTACTTTGCTGCTCACCAGGATCATATAACATTGTCCAGTTATGATGCAGTGGAAAGAACCCAGAGATTTGAATCAGATGACCTGAGTTCAAATTATGTCAACCATTTAGTACTGGATGAGCTTCAACAACTCATTTCGAAAGCCCTTTCTAGTTATAGCTTCATAACCATATGATCCTAGGCTTCATTCAGTTCCAACTTGGTAAAGCTACCATTCTTACGACACTCTTTTCTATATCATCGTTAATATATATTTATTGTGGGCTGTTAGATATCTATCTAATCATGTCACATGAATAAAGACATGGTTCGGTTGTCTAGGAGAAGACCTCTGAGTGACTTAGGTCTTTGTATTTATAGTATTATCAAATTGAAATTTTTATGCATGTAGAACAAACTCAAGAATTACCTTGGCATGTATTTGATCAGTTTTACAAAGCAGAACCCATGACCACATGCAGACATTTGCAGGGGAAAATAGAAACAAACTTGCTAAAAAAAATCAACAACTAATGAGTAATCTGAACATTATTTAAAAGCCTTTTTTTCCTAATGGAAGTACAGGACAAATAAGTAGTATTCAACTTAACATGTTCTTAAGGGAAAATTATTACATGGTTTGATAGAGTCAAAGTCATTGAAGCAAGAGGTAAACATGTCTTTCACAATATAAATATAGAACTAGTGAGAAGAACAAGGGAGCTAACAAAGAACAGTTAGTTGGATCACAGTTTTATAGATTTAGAGTGGGAAGAATCCTTTGGGATCAGCTAGTCTAACCCATTCCTTTTATAGATGAAGAAACCGAGACTCAGAAAAGTGAAATGATTTTCCTGTGATCATACAATTAGGGAGAAAGGGATTCTCGGTTGAACATATTCAAAATGCTTCATCTATGTAAACTAGAAGCTGGGTGGTCCAAAGAAAGTTTTTGTGTGTGTGTGTTTGTGTGCATATGCATGTATGTGTATATTTGAAGACATCTTAAACAATAGAAAGAGGTTATTTAGCTATATTAAATGGAGGAAGCCAAGCAGAGAATCAGTAGAATTCCTTGATGACAATATGACTCTGGGATGAATTCCTTCTCTTGTTATTTACAAAGTATACGATTAAGGAATTTTCCACTTTCAAATCATTCCTTGAAATGGAAAGATGAAGGTGTTCAATCCAATAGTGATCAATAGTTATCATATTCTAAATTAATTTTAAAAAGTAAGTAGATACATCATTGGCCCTGACTGATATCCAACCAAAATTTGTGTTAGATGTTCTGCCAGTTGGCAGAATGCAAATATGAAACTTGCTTTTAAGAAAGACTCTAGAATGGAGTTAGGAAATAGGCTATTGAGTTTTACTTCCATATTAGGCAATATGATCAAATCTCTGAGAAAAAAAGAGGATTACAGAGCACTTAAAATATACTGCATTAAGGAAAATGTAGCCCAGTTCCTAGAAGGGAAAATGATGACTAAGAATTAATGTGGAATTACTGATTATTGTAAACAAGCATGCAATT
This sequence comes from Gracilinanus agilis, assembly GCF_016433145.1. NCBI lineage: Eukaryota > Metazoa > Chordata > Mammalia > Didelphimorphia > Didelphidae > Gracilinanus > Gracilinanus agilis. The sequence goes on from NC_058133.1 coordinate 50,189,592, forward strand.
AAAGATAAACCTGTAGATGTAATCAACATTATCATTTTAAAATAATATTTCATTTCTAAAGCTAATAAAATGATTGAGTTAGGCCTGAGAAAGAAGTCTTGTCATGTATCAGGAAATGCCTCAGCCCTAGGAAACATAGATTGAGGATATACAAATGCCTTTGTGTATAGAGACATGAAAAGAGTGGGATTTTTTACACATTGGGGCTAAAATATGTCTTATTTAACATTCTTCTGTAAATGGACTTTACAAGTCTGGGCAAATCTAAACCCTTCAATTTTATTAAGAAGTAAGTCAATGGGGAGATATTAGGTAAAAATTTAAAAATAATTGAATAGACAAATGTCAGCTAAATTTTACTATGAGCCCATTCAACTGATTCCAATTTATTGAACATTTAATTAAGTTTCTAAAATATGCCAGTACTGTGCTAGGGATTGAGAATACGAAGACAAACAGGAAAACTCTAGCCCTTAAAGAACTTAAATTCTAATGGAAGTGTCTAATATAGGAAACTAAGAATGATTTGTAAAGAAGTGGAGCTGAACTTTGAAGGAAGATATGTTTTTGGGAAGCTATCAAAAAGAAGGGAATGTATTGAAGGGATAAGGACTATGATAATGCATAGAAGTAGTCAATGGAATGGTGAATTATGGGAACATGAGGTTTATTGGCTAGAATGTTATACCATGTGAAAGATACTGTTGTGCAATAAGAATGGAAGGGTATCAATCTCATTCAGGAAGGCCTTGAAAGCTAGGGCAAAGAGTATATTTTCTCTGTGAAGAAATAGGAAATTACTATAGTTCAATTTTTAAAATTTAGTCTTGACTTGTTCGTTTTTAAACAGGGGAATAACATAGATTTATTCCCAAGGAAGAACATTTTGTCATCTCTGTAGAAGATAGGTTGGAGAGTAGAAAAAATGGAAGCAAAAAGACTAATTAGGAAGCTGATAAAGTAATACAGATGAAGAGAACTTAAAGTAGGGTTTGGCAGCATGAGAGCTAAGATGGCTATAGAAATTTTTGGCAGGGTGATAGAAATGACAAGATTTGGTGAATAATTGTATATATGGGTGATAGAGAGAGAAGTCAAGGATGAGTCTAAGGTGTATGAACCTAGGTTACTGGTAGTACTCCTTAAAAGAAATAGGTAAGTTACAGGGAAAAGGTAATTTTAAGTGGTAAGAAAAAACTAAGCAATGGAGTCAGAAGGTAAATTAAAGGAAAATGGTAGGACAAAAATCTGGATAAGATTTTCTGCTACCCCATTTGGGGTCAGAGAAAAGGCATTAAAAGGAGACAGATAGACAAACAGACAGACAGAGATAGAAAAAGACCCAGAGACAGAGACCCAGAGAGATAGTAAAACACATAGTAAGACAGAGAGAGGAGAGAGAGAGAAAGAAAAAGAGAGACAAGAGAGACAGACAGAGAGAGACAGAGACAGAGAGGGAGAGAGACAGAGGGTTATTTTACTGCTCTAGATATATACACTCACTTTCCATTTGTACAGTTCCTTCTAAGGAGTACAATATTTCTGATGCAGTGTAAGCTTGCATAAATTTCAAAATCCATGTAATCATTCATGTAGTGGCAAACTAGAGCATTTACCTGGAACTAAATCACATTTTCATGAAGAGCTTTGCACTCAGTGTCTCTTAAAATCTAGGAACTTGGATACAAATACGCTAAATGCAATGGAAATTCAACTTGACTTTAAGAAGGATTCACTCATCTTGATGTACACATGATAGGATAAATGAGAGTCTTGAAAGGCTCCATCTTTTTTTACAGAGTTGGATTTCCTTTCTGAATATTTCTGAGTATACACAAAAGATATACATATATGCATATACTTTATAGATGTCTATTATTCACAAATATATCAGTACACACATATATATTCTCTATATCTATTTATAGCCACATATATCTACTACATCTACAGCTATAACATTAAAAACACATTCTCTATGTCTATACTGATAAAATAAATGTATGTGCAAATATTCACATAAACATTCAGATAGAAATCAAGTCCATGTATGTTGAATGTTTATATGTGTGTACACATCCATTAATTCATGCATACACACAACACATACAAGCATAAACTCAGATATTTAATCATTAATATATTAATTCACAGTTCACATTATGCACATATATGCACACATGTATTATATATAAGCATATGTACTTTTATTAATACTGATCTATAGATGTGTTTCTATTCACATTCATGTATATGTACATATGTTTGTATATATCATATAATATAATTCATATACACTAAATACACCTATATTAAATATAGACTTATTCTAGATACACATATGCATATATATACACACCAATATACATATGTAGATACATGTCTATGCCCATAAATTTACAAGTTTAAATATATAAGCCTATATATACTGGATTCGTTTCTTAGTTTTGTTTTTTTTTTATCAAGTCAAAATATTCCTAGTCACTTATTTTTTTATCACATTTGATCTAATTGTTTTCGGTGAAGTCTGTCTAACAGGTGAGATGCAAATGAGTCACAAGGTAAATTCCAGGATTAATGTTTGGCCAAGAAACTTGATAACTTTTTCTTCTATCCAATTTGGGGTTATAGGAAAGTCATTAAAAGTAGAGAGAGACAGAGACAGACAGGGAGAGACAGAGAGAAAGACAGAGACATAGAGGGAGACAGACAAATTTATATACATATTTATATATTTAAAATGCATCTATATTCACATGTGTGTATATGTACATATATATCCATTAATTATCTTAGCTTTAAATATCTCACTTTATTTAATATTTATCTATACAATATTAAACTCTACACTAACATTCATACAATGGGCATATATAATATAACCAATCACAAAGTATATATTAACTATGTTTCTGTCAGGAATTTTGTAGGTGATGAACTTGTGTTCTATACACATTAATTAATACACATTAATATATTATCAGCATATTAACTATTAATATGTTATTATTGATGTGTTAATTATTGCTATTAATTAATTAATGCACATTGCTTCTATGTGAGATATCTTGGCATGATCTCATAGCTAGGAAAACCTAGTTGTGATTATGGGCCAGTCACAGAACCTCTCCTCCAACTTGGCAGCTCTCTCAGACTATAGAATAAGCTTCACAAATATGCCAATCCGCTGTGATGTCATCAGCATGGGCAATTCCTCAGCGGCAAGTCTTTCCGCTAATATAAATTTCTGTGTCTTAGGAGATGAGCCTTAGGGAATTCCCTATGATTCATGGTCCAGTAATGTCACACAGTTCGTGAACATCGAAGGTGAGATTTGAATGCAGGTCTTCCTGAAGTCAAGCCTAGAATGCAGTCTACTAAACCACATTGCCTCAAGTAATCGACTAATTTTCACGTGAGATTTAATTTGCAAAAAGGCTTCATTTGTTCCATGGGCTCTAGAGGTGAAAGCCATTAGGCTAGTGTTCAATATTTTCTTCAAGTCCTCTTTCTAATTTGTAGTACACTCTAAATTCCAATCAGCAACAGAATTCCTGCTAGCTACAAAACTCTCACCTAATCAGCAGAGAGGTGTTTTTGATTTTAAATCATAATGCAAGGGAAGCGCTGCCAGTTTCATCTTTTTTATATTTAGTAAATGTCAATAAATCTATGGCAGATAAAAGGGCACTGATAACACACCAGCTATTGGATTTCTATACTTTGTCAAATATATGTACCTCTTAATTCAATAAAGCTAAAAGGCGATGCTCATTGGGGTTTCCCATTCATGAGGCTTGACCTTTCCTTAATGTCAAATATCATTTTCTTCTAGCAAGGGACTATACTATATTATTTATATAAAGCTAATAATTATTTGGAGAAAATAAATATATTTTGCAGGCTGTAATAGTGAAAAAGATCATCAGTAAGGAATTTCTCCACCATGTTGCTGGCTTTGGTATATTTTTTGTCTCCATTTCTACTGTTTCTTCCACCAAATGAAAAAAATAAACACAAATATGCACGTATATATACACACCTGCATGTAACACATATGCATGTAATAATATATCTCATGTGTTATTTTATACGTGTTTATATATTTCTGTGTTTTTCTCTCTTTGAAAAGGGAGCTCTAAAGTTTCCTCTAGCTCCAAATCTATGCACTAATGATGTCCTCCCTTTCAAAATATACTTATTTCATCTTCAAGTGAAATAGTCTCTCTCTTGTGATATTGGTGTCTTTAGCTTTTGTTTTGCAAATCTGATTATTCACAGATGTTTCTTGCTATCTGGATGAAAAAGAACACAAATTTTAGTATGTCTGGGGGGATAAGAAGAAAAAAAAAAGATGAAGACCTAGAAATTCCAGCTTTTCTGGCCAGTTTATGATCAAAGGCTGTAACTCTATACCTGGAAGGAACTTTAGAGGTGATTTAGTCCAACCCTCTTGTTACTATGAATGGGGATGCTGAGGTCCAGAGGGGTCACATCATTAATAACTGTGCCATGATTTTAAATCAGGTCTTTTAAGTCCATAGTTAACAGCTTTTATTCTGTATCCAACCAATGGAGATACAAACTTCCATAGCCTACAGGCAACCAAGTGAACATTTGCTAGGTATCTACTGTTTCTACCAAGCTATGGCCTTGGATACACTGGAGTGCAGACACAGAAGTGGCACCTAGGACCCTTCCTAGTGAGACCTTACAATCCAGTTGTGTGCATATGTACCAATTCTCTCTAGAAAAGGTCCTAACTAAATAATTATAGGCTTTGTGAATTGTTAGTATTCACTGATGTTAACAATAATGTTGTTTTCATTAATATGCTGAATGTGTTGAGTTCTAGAGAAGCAATCCTCCAAGTCCACTTTTCACACCTCTAGACAGTTGATGGCACTTTCTCAAAATAAACTGTGGATGCATCTTAACAAGGAGCAGACCTTTTAATTCAATTCAACAAACATATTCCAATATTACTTTTCGTTTCTACATAGAGTAGACGTCAGTCTTCAAAGTGGGTAAAACAACTCACTTCTGGATCACAAAGGAGAAAAATTCTCGTGTGATTGAGCTAGATTATTGGCAATTTGTGGTCAGGTATGCCATACATTAACAGATTAAGGCTTTATTGCAGTCAAGTAATATTGGCACAGTATAAGAGCTGCTTTTATTGACTTGGTTTCATATCAGATTCCAACAAAGTTTAAAAGAATCTTTAGATTTCCAGATATTCAGGTTAATCTCAGATAACTGCTATATGCTCTGATATGGAAATGATAGGAAGATTCTTATGATCTGGCCTTGGATGTTGGTCTAAAATTTAAATTTCTGTCCTCTCAATGTTTCCTGGCTGCAGAAGGCTCCCAAAGACAGACTGTATTATGCTGTAGTCTTCCAGTGTGAGACTTCCATTTCCCTTAATGGGCTATGACCTGGAAAGGTCGTGGATGGAGCAGAGAGGTCAGATGCCTTTTGCTCAGCTAGTGGTATGTGACAGTTTTAGAAATCCATTTGAGATAATCTCTTTTGAGACAACATTCTGGATTATCTGCCATGACCCTATTTTTCCAGAGTAAACATCATGTTTCAGATATTTTTAGGCACCCTCATCATGGTGATTAGATGCTAAATACAGATGGATAAAAAGACTAATATTATTGCTGATCCCTAACCCAGTGATGCTCTAGTTTACTGGCACATGTCAAATATCAGCTAGGAATTAAACTGCTTCTTGGATGAGATGACCAACATCACCATAATCAAGTTAAATGTAAATTAATCAGGACTATAACCAGACTTTGCACAGTGACCAAATTTTTTTAACCTATGATCATATTTTATAAAACTTTTTCTGAAGATAATTTTTTAAAGAGGCTAAGTAAAAAAAAACATTATTTACAAAGAATTTTCCCCCAACATTTCATTGCTTTTCAATCATAATGGTGGAGATGAAATAATTAATCATGTCAGTTTGAAACCAACTGCACAACGGAAAGTATGTTGAATATAATCTAATATCAGGGGTTCAAATCCTGACTGCTATCTCAGTTTTATCTTTATTTACTAATGAAATGCCTTGATTGGATGGCCTCTAAAGTCCCTTTCAGTGATGAATTTGAATTTTTTTCCTCTCTGACCTCTGTCTTAGCTTTCTTAGTTTCCTTCAATACTTCATTCAAGTCCCACCTGTTGAAGCACATCATTCCCAATTCCTAGAACTCTCAAAGTGTTCACCTATGAGATTACCTTACCTCTATTCTATACCTATATTAAAATATGAGTTCCCTGAGGACAAGGACTGTTTTGCCTTTCTTTTCATCTTCAGTGATTAGTATGGTATCTAGCCTAAGAACTATATACATATATATTTTTTTAATTAAGCTTTTCTTAGGTTATCTCAATGGTGAAATGGTAATGAGTTTTTAGCCTAGGAGTAGCTACTAACAATACAATGTCCAATGCTATATTTAGAGTTTTTAAATATGAAAAAAAGAAAAATAACTAACTTTGCTTGTTCAAATTTTTAAAAAATTAAAAAGAGAGAATTTTTTAGAGATTTGTATTAATGAAATACACATTTTTCATAAAACAGAGAGTTAGGGGACTATTTATGTCCAATGGAGTGCATGCTGTCAGACATGGTCATTATATCAATTGGCTTTACTCCAATGTTTTTCTTCAATACAAAGATTTCTATCATAGGGGGAGTTTAGGGATTGCAGCATAACAAGGCATCATCAAAACTTTAAAAATCAGTTTTGTATTAATTGAGTAATGTTCTTTGTAAATTGAATTACTCAATTGCTTTCGTTTCTGATATGTGATAGTGTCAAGGTTGGTTCCTTAGTCCAAGAGGAAAGATCTTATCAAGCTAGTGTACTTGGAAACATCTTTGAACTGGATAAAAAGATGTCAGAAAGGACTCTCAAGTTAAGTAAGTTTGGAAGCATATTTAGTGAGGAAATTTAAGGGCTACAAAATTTTAACTTCCTTGAGAAAGTTATAGAATCTTTTCCACTGTAAAAGTTTTAAAGAAAGTGCCCCTGAGAAACATCACAACATAATTCTCAAAACATACAGTACAAAGAAGAGTTTTCAAATCTGGGCTCTACTACTTACTATCACTGTGATCTTGCTCAAGTCACTAAATCTCTTTGTAACCCAGTTCCAATATTTGCAAAATGGGTCTAAGGAGTAGACAATTTTTTTTTCCTTCTAGCCAGGGATATATTGAAAACTGTTAAGCAGTTTTTAAGTTTAATTCAAATGAGCATTTCCTCTATCATTTTCTTAAGTTTAGACAATAAAAAGCAATAAATTAAGTCTTGATTTGTAGCATTTCTCAATTTCTGAAGTATAAATGCTCATAGACCTTGCATTATGGATCTAAATAATAGAATCCTTTGAGTGACCCATCATGGATTGTGTTTTTAGATTCTTCTCTATCTTTCAATTAAAAATTGCTCAGCAGTCTATCCTTAAATTTTAATTTTGCTACAAAGTTAGCTAACTTTGATTGGTTGACATGTAACAATGGATTAATTCATACAGTCTTGAATCATTATGTACGTAAGATATATTTTGTGATACTACTTAAATAATCCTCTCTAGCTGGGTAGAAAGGCCCCATTTTTTACTGACTAATGGCTTTCATTCAGTCATTTATGCAAAATTTTACCAGTATAGTTTGATTTTGGTATTTTAATCATAATTATAATCATAATCAACAAGCATTTGTACCTACTGTGTGTCAGGCAGTGCCCAAGACCCTGAGGATACAAATTACAATAATGCAGTCCCTGAAAATAGTAGGTTAAAAACATTGGGAGTTTAGTGAGAAAGGGAGTGTCCTTACAGTGACAAGGTCAGACCTATACTTTAGGAAGATCACTTTGGCAACCACATGAAAGATAGGTTGGAGAAGGCAGAGATATATCAAGAGACTATTGAAATAATTTAGAGAAGAGGTGATGGAGTCCTGATCAAGGGAAATGTAAGAGCTGTCATGGAGAGAGGTGGAATCCCAAGGCTTGATAACAATTTGGATATGATGAATGAAAGAAAGTGGAAATAGACTTGGAGGCTGTGAACCTGGGTGCCTCCAACAGAAACAGGGAAGTTAGAAAGAGGAGCCAATTTTGGGGGAAACTAATGAGCTCCATATGGGACAATAAGTATTGTGTTTATAAAATTCTTTACACTTTACAAAGTGATCTTCCCACAACATAGAAGCATTAATGCAAGACTTAGCCCATTTTAGAGATGAAGAAACTGAGGCCCAGAAGAATTATGACTTTCTACATTTATATAGTTATTAAATGGTAGAATTGGGACTCAGACCCAGATCTTCTAATTTCAAGACTAATGTTCTTTCAACACCCGCTGTCTATGTGTACTCCTTCTAGCTGCTCTACTACTGATAAAATTTTTAAGAGTTACAAATATCCTCTTTCCATGTAGGAATACATACAGTTTGACCTTATTGAATCCCTTAAATTTTCACTATCTTATTTCCCTTTTTAGGCTTCTCTTGGGTATTGTGTTTGAACATCAAATTTTCTGTTTAGGTCTAGTCATTTCATCAGGAATGCTACACTTCATTTTGAAGACAACCAATGACATCACAGGGTGATGGCTTGACTCATGTGTAGTTGGATTTGTGAGGCAGAAAGAATTTCACAAAGTCATCAGCTTCACTTTCTCTTCCAGAGTCATCCAGGTCCAGTGGCAAGTCGAAAGTCAGGGTACCTGGCAATGGTCCAGGATGCAGTCAATGACCTTAGCATCTTTGCTGTCTGATTAGGCTTTGACGACACTACCTGCTTCAGCCACTTTCATTGCCATTAAGTTATATGTATTAGCTTTTTGAAGGCAGAGAGCATTTTGATTTTGCCTAACATGCCCTTACTGTAGCATGTCTGGCACATAATAAACATTCAAAATATACCCTTTTAAAGGAACATAATTATCATACATATCTAGAATAGGAAGGGACTTTAGAAGCCATCTAGCCCAATCTCCTCATTTCAAATTGAAGAAACCAAATCCTAATAGGCTTAATGGTTTGTCCCAGGGGACACTGTTAATGTCAGTGGTGGGATTTTAACATAGGTCCTTGAACTTTGAAGCATGTGCTTTTCCTACTGCATGATACTGAATTAAATTATGAGGGAATAAACACTACTGCACCTTAAGAAATGATGAGCAGATTAAATTAAAAATAAGACATGGAATGACCTATATGAAATTAGGAAGAATGAAATGAGCAGAACCAAGAGATCATTAAATATAGCAACAGAAATATTGTTTGAAGAATAACTTGTGAATGTTCACCTCCAGAGAAAGAACCATAAATAGTAACAAACGAGACATAGTCATAGAGAGAAAGATATATATATATATATATATGTACATATGCCTATCTATAGCTATCTTTTTGTCAAATGATGCCTTTTCTAGTGTCTGTGGGTGAGGGGAGGGAGGTAGATAGCTAGGATCTTTGATGTAACAAGTAAATAAACTTTTTTTAAAAAAATTTAAAAAGTAGATATGATGGTAGTTTGGACTCTTTCACTTTGAAGTTTGACATAAAGAAGATCAATAACAAAGTTCCCTCCCTGGAGGGAAAGATTTGGAAGTTGTAGTACTTTGAGTGCTTTGCTCAGTACATGCTGATCAGAGAACTTGAGCAAAGTGAAGCTCTCAAACACCCTACAAAAGAAGCCATTTTGTTTCTTTTGCTTAGATCTTTTAGAATATTTCCACATAGTGATTTTGATTTCATGGTTCAATGTCAGCCAGGTTTCCCTTTGCATTTCCATTAGAATGTAAGCTCTTTGAGAGTAAGGGTTGTTCCTCCTTTGTATTCTCTTCCACAGTCCCTGGATGTTGCAGGTATTTAATAATACTTGTGGATTGATTATTTGGACTCTGTCTAGCTAACTCATTTCTAACATGGCGGGCTTTACTAGCAAACAAAGCAGCTCGGGGCCTCTGTCCGTAGTTCTGAGATCATCTCTCAGCATGACCTCACCTTTCTTAAGTAATATTTGGTATTGATTCCAAACTTTTTCAAAGTTTGAAATATGGATAAGTGGTACAAGCTAAGTCCCAGAAGAGTGATCACTTAACATACAGAGGGTATGACATTTGATTATATCGGAGCTTCTCCAAATGCCAAGAGGAATCTGGAGAAAGGTATTTGATATTGACTTTAAAAAGGTCCACATAGATAAAATTAATAAATCTTATTAAAGTTTATTTTAGGGATATTGATTTTAAAGTGGAAACACACCCACAAAAAGAGTCCCATGATAAAAGCCAATGTGTAAAATTCCTTTAAAAACCATAGTTACTGTAATTATATGGAGCATTTTACAAGCCACCAGGGACTGATTTGGATAGATGACTGAAATTTAATGTCACTAACATTGATAGTCTTCCCCTCCCCTCACTACCTCAGACCCTTTACCCGCCCTCCCCAGTTATATTTCGGAAGCACTGTTTGTAGGGCAGATCTATTCAGATTGGGAGACTTTCTGATCATATTTGATCTCTCTTTGAGGCCTTGCCAAAAGAATGGCTTTTCACAGATCTCCGAGAAGATAAAGGAACAGGGTGATTTTCCTCACTGGCATATGTCTTCCCCCTCTTCCCCCTCCCCATTTCATTTCCAGAAAACTTAATTCACTGACCTAGTCTGCATTTTATAATCGCAGGGAGCATTATGTATGAAATGCATAAAACATTGGTTTGTTAATGTTGCCACCTGAGACTATAAGATAAAGAAGCAGACAGATCCCTTTGTACTCTAAGGACATAAGTGCTTGTCCTAAGCCTCTTTAAAATACAACTCACTTCATTTCCAAGTATTGGGGTTTTTATTTGGATTAAGTGGCCCAGACCTGCCCATCAGCAGAAGGGAAAACTGAGCTCAACATGGCTCTGAAGGCGCAGGAAAATAATTACGAATGATGAATGTGAAAATTAACCTACCTCTAGAGTTTGTGTTTTACAAGTATGAAATCGATCAGTTTATCTCCCAGCAGATTTAAAACATATCTGATTATTTTTGACGGTTCAAGATGTAATGTTCTGAAAGTCTAAATAGAATTCTTAGAGCTTACCTTTATTAAAACCTGAGGATCTGAAAATATAGCTGTCTGCATTGATTACTATATTTCTGCTTTAGAGAAAAATGACATCCCTAATTCACTGCTTGTTGTTCCTGGTCTCATTATTGTGCTTAATATACCTCTGTCCCTAGAATAAATTAAGGACTATTTTCTTCTATTGTAATATGGTTCACTTATACTTGGATTCTTAGAATGCATCTGGATTGCAGTGTGACATCTGAGTCCTAGAGATCAATTCATAGCTGTTAAGGATCATGAAGAATGGCTCATTAAAACAGTTAGCATATGACAAATAACAACAATTGTGTTTAGTCTGGGAATTTATCAAACAGACAGAGCACTTATTTCTGAAACCCGATTGAAAGTCTACTTGAACCAACTTATTAATCAGTCAGTGCCCTGGCCTTAACAGTCTGTTTTATTAAAGAGCTTTAGATATATTAAAATTGCCCTCTAATGTGATAGGTATTATACAGCACTATCTCTGGACCACAATCATAAGATACACAATTACTACTGAAGATTATAGTATATGGAAAAGAAAATGAGCTTTCTTTTTAAAGTAGAAGGCTTTTTCTTTGTAAATCTCTGGTTATGGCAAACATAGGAGCACCTACCACATGGCAATGTGGTACAATGGAGATATCAGTGGGCTTCTAATTATAATAATTATGGTGATGATTATAAGAGTTTCACATTTTAGACCTGAAGGGAGAAGAATCTTGAAGAACATGATAACTACCCTCGATATCTGCAGGGCTTCCATATGGCAGGAGGTTTCAAGACAATCTATTTAGCCATCAAGAGCAAAACCAGGACCAGTGGGTAGAAATTGCAAAGAGACAAATATATGCTAGGTGTAAGGAGAGGAAAAAAATCTTCCTAATAGAGTTGTCCAGAAGGGGAATGAATTACTTTAGGATTTAGTGAGTTCTCCTTTACTATAGGTTCAGAAACAAAGGTTGGATGTCCATTTCTCATGTGTAGAGTAGAAGGAATTTTTATCCAGGCATAGGCTGAACTCAATCTCTGGGGCCCCCCTCTAGTTGGAAATTCTTTGATGGTTAAAAATCTTCAGCATAGACTTCACTTGATTTTCATGATGTCTATAATATCTATTCCAGTCCCCATCATACAAATGTTCAGAGAACTTCAGGGACTTACATGAAGGCCAAATAACTAATAAAGTAGTTCTACCACTACTACTAACTAGATTGCTAGTTAGCATTCATCTAGTGGCTCTTAAGTGCCATGCACTGTGCTTTCTACTTTACAAATATTTAATCCTCACTATAACCCTGGGAGACAGATAATTGTAAACTTGTTGATCCATATATCCAGCACAGCTAGGTGGTATTATAAATAGAATGCTTGGCCCAGAGTCAAGAAGACTCATCCTCTTAAGTTCAAATCTGGCCTAACACTTATTGCCCATGTGACCCTGAGCAAGTCACTCAGCTTTGTTTGCCTCAGTTTCTTCATCTGTAAGATGAACTAGAGAAGGGAATAGCAAACTACTACAGTATCTTTGCCAAGAAAATACCAAATGGGGTCAAAAAGCATTGGATACAACTGAAATGACTAAACACATGATGCTGGAGGAATGAAGTATGATTTCTACAAAAAGGACTATTAGTACCAAGTCCAGAATAGAGTCCTTTTATCCATTTATATATCTATTCTCTATCTGTATATATAAACTATCATTCATCTATCATCTAGCTATCATTTTATCTATTACATATCTATCACCTATCATTCATCCATCAAATATTATCTATAACTATCAATCAGTCATCTACCTATTTATAAATCTATCATCTACACACATATGTGTCTCTGTGTATATATGTATATATACATAGAAGACTATATTAGTCAAATATATTAGTTTAGAAATGTTTGAAGCATGTCTTGTGTTTGGCTCTACATTTTTTACTTGAAGACTAGTCTAAAGAATTTGGTGCAACTTCTTAGCAGCTCTGGTATGGAATTATTAATTCTTTGGCCACAATGACTCTTGAGGACTATTTACAAAGTTGTAAATTAGCTGTGATTTATCTTGATGAAAAAAGCCCCCATGGTCATGACATTACAGATTTCTGTATTGTTGAATTTTATGACTGCCCAGTGGAGGCCTCACAACATTTACAAAGTTCTTTAAAGCAAAATGCTATTAGGGAAAAATGTTATTGAATAGGAAGAGCTGAAAGTCATTAATTGTTTTTACTTTCACTAACCTAATTCAAAGAATTTAAGTTTCTTGAAGACAGGACATCAAGGAAATGGAAAAGTGGCTAAAGACCTTGACTAGCTTTGTAACCTTGGACAAATTTCTTATACTCTGTCTACATTTTCTCCTTTGTAAAATGGGGCTGATATTAATAACTGCCTCATAGAGTTGATGTGAGAATTGAATGATTAAATATATGTGAGGTACTCTGTAAGACTTAAAATGTTACAGAAATGCAAGCTGTCACTTTTGTCCTTGCATTCACAGAGCTTAGTTTAGCATGTGCTACTGTGATAATGAAATTAAATCTACCCTGCCCATTCTTAGGTTTAATCACCAAAGATGTAAACACCCCCACTTAATTCACAATTGGGGAAGTCTGTAACCCATGTGTATAAAAGTGGGTGACGAATCAGAATTGACTGACTGCTCCCTGGGCAGTCCTAAGCAAAGCATCTGTTGTAATTGGACATGTAAACTAGGAGGAAGGCACAGGGAGTGACTAAAAAGAAGAGCTTTTAAAAGGGAGTGACAACTTCCTAAAACTCTCTTCTTGTTCATGTCTTGGACTTGGAGGAGTGCTAGCTGAGACCTTGGACTAAGTGAGATTGCTCTTAATCTCTCCTTTGGAATTATACACTGTGAGTGTAAAGACTAAATCTTCCTGGATTTCTCTGAAGGAACTCTCCATTCTAGAAAGGTTTTGTGATCAAAGCTTTTGCTTTATTCATCCCCGGCCTTTGGCCCTCGGCTCAAGGGCCCCTCAGTCCTCGGCCTCCTTCTCCGATTGAGGACTAGTTAGATCTGCCTGGGTTGAACCAGGGACTGGAGCAAATTATTTAGTGTGTTAGGTTAATTATCTAACCTTATCCTCTCTCTAATTTTCATACTTTCTCTCTTCTCATTTGTAAATAAACTACCATAAAAGTCATTTTGACTTGAGATTTTCTCACTGGGGATTGATATTTATTCAATTCCCTGGCAACGATCCCTTTTTAATATTCACCCAACAAAACCCTCTTTTAACTCTTTACACGACCCAGTAAATGCTTGTAGAATAATTAGTTGATTGATTATTTTTTGAAGTTAGTTTCCAGACTACAGAATTTGGAACTGGAAGGGACCCTTTCAGATAATCTATCTACACATCTGATATTCAAATTCCTTAGCCTTGAATCCTTAACAAGTAAACAGTCTGCTGAAAAAGCTCCAGCCAAAGTGAACTCTCTATCTCCCAGGAGGAAGAGGGCAGAACAACTTATTGCTGGACAGATCCAGGTAGGCAATTTTTCTTAACGTAGACTTGAAATTGGTGTCTTTATATATTTTACTCTTTGATTAAGCATTGATTCATTGATTCAGGGAAATAATCTCTAGAAAAATTTTGAAGAGACAGAGAATGGTTTGGGAGCTGATGGACTGGAGAAGAATTTGAAGAAAAGATAGCACCTGGACTAGTAGTAAAGAATGAATAGAGAGTGCATTCCAGATTTTGGGGACAGGTAACTGAATACAAAGGGATGAGTTTCAGAAAGATTGGAATACAGAGAGTATGAAGGATGAGGATAGGAAATAAGTCTTTTTTTTTTAAAACCTTACCTTCCTCCTTGGAATCAATAATAGCTATTGATTCCAAGGCAGAAGAGTGGTAAGGGCTTGGCAATGGGGGTCAAGTGACTTGTCCAGAGTGACACAGCTGAGAAGTGTCTGAGGCCAGATTTGAACCTAGGACATCCCATCTCTAGGTTTGGCTCTCAATCCACTGAGCCACCCAGCTGCCCCCTGGAAATAAGTCTTAAAATTAAATTAAATTAAACTAAAAATTAAAAGGTAGTTTGGAGTCACATTGGGAAGGAAGGGCCTTAAATTCTAGTCTAAGGAGATTTATTTTATCCTATATGGAATAAGGAACCACCAAAAGTTTTTCCTTAAGTTTGCAACCTCTTGTAATCTCTTTAATGACACAAATCGAGTTGTCTCTCCCCCTTACCATTTTGTCTCTTTAGAATGAAAGCCACTCTCATAGTCCCTTTTAGTCTTCAGTCATTCCTTTGATGTTAGACTTTTCAAGACCCACATTATTCGGATATTCAGCTATTTCAGCCACTCTTTAGTTTGTCATTATCTCCTTAAAAATAGACCAACTTAAGTTTTTAGTTACCTAGGATGGTTCATTAGGAGAAAAAAGGGGGAAGGATCCTGTGAAAAATTTTGGTGATATCGATTAGGCAGTTGGTATATGAACATTTATTACAACAATGATCCTCTATCATAGATTCCTTTCAGATGCACACTAAAGGTCTTAAGCAATAGTATACTGGAAAATATTCAATAACTGTTTTTCTGGGAAAAATATAATTCCATTTTAAGTTTAATCTGTAATATTCATCAATTCCTTTCTTAGGTCTAAACAATCCACAAAAATTATCGATAAAACTTTGATTTAAAACATTGCTGATTTCCAGTGTGTCAAAGCTGCCACTGAAAATGTAACCATTGACTCTTGTCAGCTGCTGGTATGCTCTAGCATATCCTTGCATCAGTACTATTTGGTCATGGACTCCAAAAGGATCCATTCTATGCTATATTTGTAAATCTGTTAAAAAATAGTTGACAATTTTTTTTGCTGGACCATGTATGTATGTATGTATGTATTTTTGTATTAGGGATTTATTTTACTTTTCATATATAACATATATATAGAATTATATACAATATAACAAATATACTATTATAAAATATTAAAAGTTATAGTAATATCACATACTAATATAATCACATATTTATATTATATTAATACATAATAAAATATATATTTGCTCTCTTATGGTAGGATAATGGAAGAGGAAGATTAATTTTTAAAAAGATTCAATACTATTTTTCTTCAATCAAATAATTAAATAAAAGTGATATTTGAAATATGATAACATTGTTTAAAATGTTTATTTCCTTAATTTAAAAAGTGAACTATACAGGTTACAGGGATGATTCTTTTAGAGAAGAGGTTGAAGCAATAACCAGACGATAGGTAGGAGATCCCTGAAGTTGTGGCCAATATAAGATAGGGCCTTGTGAATGAGGGCAACATGGAGAGGAAGCATAGAGGACTGTCAGATCTTGGAGAGCAGAGTAAACTTGCCCCAAATACCAAAGTAACAGCAGCTCATTTATCAATAGCATCTTGAAATCTACAAAGCATATTTTTTTCTCATAATAACCCTGTGAAGCAAAGTGTGTGTATTATTAACCTCATTTCTCTTATGAGAAACACTGAAATTGAGAGATTATGAACCCTTCCCCAGCTCACACAGAAGTATCACAGGAGGTACTTGAACTCAGGTCTTCTAACTTTCAGCTTAATTTCTGATGCATTATTGCACATGGCCATTAGTAAGTGTGGTAGAACCTGACAGACATTTATAGAGTGATTTATGGTTCAAAACAAAACAAAACAGCTAGAAAGAGTGGCACATGTGCTGTCAAAAATCTTGAGTTCAAATTGTGTCTCTGCTATGAATGTCTTCCCTGTGAGATCTTGGGCAAGTCATTTAATTTGTTTTAAACTCCCATTCCTCTCCTATAGAACAATGAGGCTGGAAGAGATGATATTCAGGTCTCAATCCAGAACTTTATTTTTCTACATGCATAATTTCATTTGATCTTCAGGACATGAGAGATTAGTTCAAGAATTGTTATGTCTACTTTTAACATGAATAAGCTGGGCTCATATAATAGTGATAAAATGATGAAGATACCATTATAGGTGAGGAAACTGAGGCAAACAGAAACTAAGTGACTTGCCCAGGGTCACACAGCTAGTACATTTGAACTCGGGTCTTCCTGACTCTAGGCCCCGTGCTCTGTCCATTGTCCCGCTTAGCTACCATTCTATTTAATAAATTTCCAGAGGTGACTTGCAAACAGAGGTCATTCACTTTCAAAAGCCATTTCCACTACAATACTGCTGCCTGCTTATACTGATTAAATTAGTTAGTCAGACATTTGCTATATATCTACCCATTCTGTCCTTATAAAAAAAAAATAAAGATCTGGAATATGGCCAAATATAGTTTATACAGGCTATTGCCATTAGAATTCCCAGTCAATGCCAGTCAAATGCTTTTGGCTAGGTATAGTCTATTTTTATTAATCAATTGACAAGTATTTATTAAGCATCTATAATGTGCTGGGCATTGTACTAGGCAATGAAGATTCAAAGACAAAACTGAAGCGATCCTTGCCTTCATGAATCTTCCATTCTTTCTGGTAAAACAACCTGTACATATAAAAATAATTGATCGATTGAACAAGTATTCATTAGTCTTTTGGTCCACAATTCTGTCAGCAGGTGTTCTCTAATGTATAATCACCCACATTGTAGGGTATGACCATAGTCAAACACTTAGAAAAGTAAGTAACTGTTTTAGAAACTACCAAGTTTTTTTTTTATCATATATTTAGTTTTATATATTTGGTGAGTTACCTATAAATAATCATCATTGCTATTCAATGCTTTAAGGTTGGCACAGCACTTTACTATATTCTTGTTGTTTACTAGATTCTTTTTTCAGTCACATTTAATTCTGGGACCCCTTTTGGAATTTTCTAGGCAAAGATATTGGAGTTGTTTGCCATTTCCTTCTTCAGCTCATTTTATAGATGAGAAAACTGAGGGAAATAGGGTTAAGTGACTTGCCTAGGGTCACACATGTAGTAAATATCTCAGATTGGATTTGAACTCAGGAAGATGGGTCTCCCTGACTTTAAGCCTTCGTTTTGTCCATTGTGTCACTTAGCTACCCCTTTCTGGATCCTTACAACCCTGTCAAAAAAGTACCAAAAGTATCATTACTATCTCCTTTATGTCTCTTCCTTTCCCTCTCTGGTTCTTAAATAGCATTCAAATTAACCCTCTCATTGTTTCCTCTGGAAAGGTTGTGCCCCTTAACTAAACTGTTATTCTGCTCACAAGCTCTACAATTCCGAGACCAAAATACAGTTCTAATTCTTTGTCTCCTTCTTTTAGAATATAAGCTTCTGTTCTCTCTTTTGGATTTGTATCCCAAGCACTGAGCACAGTATTTAGCACCTAGTAAATGCAGTATATCTTTTCATTCATACATTCATTAAGATAATCCATCACTCAGTTATTCAATCATTCCCGTTTTCTAGATGAAGAAACTGATTCAGAGAATTTTAATCCACTGAAGAATTCTCCCATAGTTAAACAATTAGTAAATTTCAGAAGTGTGACTCATATCCAGAGTTCTCCAGACTCCAAATACAATGCTATTTCCTATTTCTAATCAAAGATTAATCATGGGCAGGATGCTGGAAAATTAAAGTGGGCTACAATTGGGAACACATATATACGCATAAGAATATATGGATGGGAGCTGCAATGCGTATTGAAATGAATATAATTTGGGTTAAAATGTATACCTTACTGAATAAAAAAAATTAAGCAATCATGGCTTGTTCGATAAACATATAATTATGCTTACATACACACACTGATGGAGGGTAAATCCATGAATAGGCAGACCCCAATTTTTGAGCTAGTTCATCTCTAAACTTTAGTTTACTGTTGTTTTTGTTTTACATTTGCTTGGAGAGAGAGCAGTTTGGCACAAAGAAGGGAGTGAGACATTTGGAGGTAGAGGAACTGAATTATCATTTCCCTCTGCTGCTTGTCTCCTCTGTGACCATAGGGAAATGGCTTTCCCTTTCTGAGCCTCAGTTTTCTTATCTGTAAAATGAAGGAATTGGATTTGATAACTTCTAAGGTTTCTTCTAGCTCTAAATCTATCTATAACTTATAAATTTAGATCATATATCCCCTGTAGAAATATTACTCTCAATTGTGATTACAGTTCTAATCCTGGAGCCCATTTATTCCATAATGTATTGAATGTATATATCAATAATATCATTCTGTGTCTTCCACAACATGACGAATATAATAATATGCTTTTTCATGACAGCACATGATAACCTATGTTAAACTGCTTATTGTCTCAGGAGAGAAGGAGAGAATTTAGAGCTGTAACTGATAGAAAATTAATGTTAAAGTTCTTTTTACATATAATTTGGAAAAAATAAAATATTACTGAATTTAAAAATACCATTTCAAATAGCAATTATACTCTTTATTTAAATATACTTTTAATATAGTATAGAGAAGAAACATGATATGGATAAAGGCTTGAGTATGAGTCCAGGAAATCTGGCTTCAAATTCCATCTCAGACAGTACTAACCATGAGACTTCAGATGCAATTCGCTTGAATTCTCAGTGATCTAGACAACATTCTTTAAGTTATAGAGAAGCTTTTGACCTGCCATGGTAAAGCTGGTCTCCTTCTCCAGGAGTTCCCTATCAATGAAATCATAGGTCCAGATGCTGTGCTATTTAAATAGTATATTTAGATGCTATATAAAACACATAGTTTACTATTAATGTCTTCCAGAGACTCTTAAATTAGGATTTCTAAGCTTTTTTTGTGTCATGGACTCCTTTGACAATCTGGTGAAATCAATGGATTCTTTCTCAGAATAATATTAAAAATATATTTCAAAATACACAGGTTTACAAAGGAAGTTGAATATATTGAAACCCACTTGCTAAAATATTTAAAAATATATATGTTTAGGGCCCTCACTTTAAAAAATCCTGCCTGAATATTTCATTCCCAAATGAGTGGTAGACATGATTTCTGAACATCTATTTTTTTTTAACCCTTACCTTCCATCTTAGAATCAATACTGTGTATTGGTTCCAAGGCAGAAGAGTGGTAAGGTCTAGGCAATGGGAGTTAAGTGACTTGCCCAGGATCACAAATCTAGGAAGTTTCTGAGACCAGATTTGAAAGTAGAACCTGCCAACTCTAGGCCTGGCTCTCAAACTATTGAGTCAGTCAATTGTCCCTCTGAACATCTATTTAATGATTTCCAAATTTATTGGGAAAAACAAGCCAAAACAAAGCAAAACACCTCTTTTCTCCAACCCTTGAGAAGTTAGAAATTAGATATTTCTGGGTAAAATTAACACATGGTTCTTTATATGGACCTTAGTTTCTTCATCTGTTAAATAAAGTGACAAGATTTAATATTTATCATCTTCTTTCTTCTGGTAACTAAGAGTTAAAAATATTTACAAGAGATGAGATCAAAGAGTATGCAAGAAAAGACTGTGAGGCTTGGGCAGACGTTGGAAAGAAAACAACAAGGATGGGCTCCTATGTATAATATTTAGAAGATAATCTGCTCAGTTATTTCTTTTTTAATTCACCTGCTTGATTCAATTTTTTCAAGTTACTTGATTTTAAGAAAAACAGATGTTAGCATGAAGAACTCTTGAGAAGACATTCAAGACAGACTTACCTGGCAATGGCAGGAAGAGAAGTTCCCAGAAGGTCATAGAAATGACCCACAAACATTACTCAGGTCAGAGTACCTGGAAAAAACCTCAAGCACTGAGATGCAAGCATAGTCAAGTATTGCAAGGGTAACTTAGTTTACTCTAGGAATACTGGGATGAGTTACGTAGCACATGTCGATCAATCTCTTACCATTTTTTTTGACCCAGGCTGAAAACCATCCAGTTGGAGCATGACAACTTTTCTGCAACTTTTTTGACTCACTGAGATGGCTCAGGTTACTAAGAGATTAAGTTACATCAGATCCTATAAATTGATTATCATCTATATGCAGATGATTCTCAGATTAGCACCAACCTGTCTCCTAAACTCCAAACTTTCAATCCAAATTGCCTATTGAATATAAAGATATGCTAGACATCTTAAACTTAATATGTCCAAGACTGATCTTGTGATTGTTCTCCTGAATCCTTTCCTCTTCCTAACTTTCTTAGTCCCATTAAGAGCACCACTGTCCTTACTGTCACCCATGCTCTCAACCTAGGTTTCTTTCTCAACTCTTTACTCCCCCCTTTCCCATATTCAATCAGTTGCCAAGTTTTGCTATTCCCAACTTCCCGATACCTCTTCTATATGTTCCTTTCTCTCTTCTAACACAGTCACTAACCTGGTATTGTCTCTCATCAACTTAAACCTAAAAAATTAAAGTAGCCTTTTAGTTAGTCTCCCTGATTTATCTCCATGAATTCCATTTCATCCTCCATTCAGCCATCTAATTGGTCTTCCTAAAGTCTAAGTTAGCTCCTTAATTGGTTAACTTCACTGGCTCCCTCATAACTCCATGATCAAATATAGAATCCTTAGTTTAGCTCTTCATAATAGGGCTCTTTCCTACCTTCTCAAGTTTCTTACACCTCATTCCTCCCCGCTTCCCTTCCCTTTGCCACACTCTGTGATCCAATGACATTGACCTCCTTATTGTTCCTCACATACATCACTACCTAGTGTCCTTCACTGAGGAATTGAAGATGGCAGCACTGCAGTTGGAATTGAGGTTCTAGACTGCACTACCTGATCCTGTGGAAAGACCAATGGATTTAGTATCAGAAGATCTGGGTTCAAATTCTGATTGTGCCACTTAGCACCCTTGTAACTAGGGGAAAATCACTTAATCCTCTGTCTCCTGAATGATCAGGTTGCATTGGGAAAACCTTGTGGTTCCTTCCAGCTCTAAATCTTTGATACTATGAATAAATGTACTATGAGGTCCTTTCTGTCTTGGAAACCTATGGTCCCCACCCTCTCATATGTTTATTAGAGTTGTGGTTCATAAGTGAGATGTTCATAATTCAAAGATTGATAAGCTTAGATCTATATATGCATATAAATACATGAGGCAATCTTCTGTTAAGTATACTCTAGGGGCCTGTTGTCCACAGTTTATTTAATGTCTGTCCAAAGTAGACAGTATCCATTTTCAAGGTCTTCTGAAAGGAAGAGGGGTCCACAATAAACTTTATGGAATTCAATTTATTTACTCCAGAAGAATCAAGGACTGAATCAACCTTAAAAATGCCCTGAAACAACATAAATTCCAAGGATATCCTAAATAAAGGAACATCTGTTTGCTGCAGTTTCATTATTCTCCAACTACCCCCCCCCCAACAAAAGAGGGAATAAGCTGTGAAAATGGAAGGTTTAAAAAAAAAAACAGCACAAAATGCATCCAGCTATAATCACTGTAGAAATCCAAGGATATTTCCAGATGAAAGTAAGGATAGACATTTCCAAATCATCTTGTGTAACTTAAGTCTACCAAGGGGAAAGATAATTTTGTTTCCTCTTGGACATTAACTGAGTTTATCCACCAAACCATAGCCACGGAAAGGTAATTAAAATAATGCAAAATTGATCCAATAACTGTATAATGAAGTTAACTAATTACATGGTGTTTGAAACATTTTAACAACTATAGTTCCTTTAAATATGGTTAATTTTATTGGAAAAAATAAACAATAAGGTCTTTTTAAGGCAATGGCTCCTCCTTTCTACCTTCCTTTTCACTGGCAACATAATCCTATGGTATTTGCAATAGAATAGACAAAGTATTTAGGAAGGAAGGCAACTTTTCCCTTTAAACAAATCAAAAACAAATTTCTGGAGGAAAAGAAATATTACCAGATGGGAAAATAGACAACAGTTTAATTCAGTCTTTTTGTTTTGGGGGGTGGTTAAAAACCTACTCTCCGGTCAAATGCTTTAGTCACTACATCTGTGCCATCCTTAAAACCTAAAATTTAAGTAAATTATACGTGGATTATTTTTTTCCTTTCTCAAAGTATTCAGGCTGATTTTTGTCCAAAATAGAGACATTACACAGTCTAACATCAATTTGACTTTTTAAAAGTCATTTTCATTTATCTATTTCATTGCTAAATAAAAATATATTCTACAAATGGGGGGAAAAACTTACCTGCCTGGCGCCAGCTAGACTCACATACATTTCCTGGATTCATCCATTCTAATTGGGATGCAGTGTAATATAAGGTGCAATCAATCAAAAAACACTTATTAGGCACCTAGCATGTACCCACTACTGACAGGTATTACGGAGACAAATACAAAGAAGGAAACGATCCCTTCTTTCGACATTTCTCTCTAATGGAGAAGATAAGAAGTACATATATGTTTTTAAAAGACAAAAACAACTACAGAAACCTTACCATTTGTCTTAGAATCAATGTAATGTATTGGTTCCAAGGCAGAAGAACAGGAAAGGCTAAGCAATTGGGGTTAAGTGACTTGCCCAGTGTCATATATATATAGAAAGTGTCTGAGTTCAAATTTGAACTCAAGACCTCCTCTCTCTAAGCTTGAGTTTCTAACCACTGAGCCTTCTACCTGCCCCAATTGTTAAATTTTCATTTATACCTGAGAAGTGGGGAAAAAAAAACACAAGAATAAAAATAGAGGTTTCATTTAGTATTTTGTTGATTGTCTAGATCTAAGAAGTAATGAAAAAAATCTTAATCATGAAACTTAAAAGTATGTTATACTTCCCTCCCCCTCCAACACACCAAAGCCTGTTGTTAAACATTACTAACATCCCTGATGGGATAGTGAGGATTGGTTTGCTGCTTTTATTCCTGCTATGACATTTCAGTAAATACCTTTGCTTTGAGCTAATTGAGCCAACCAGAAGATATCAAAGGTAAATCCATTAATGGAAGCTAGTGAGATATGGTTTCAATAGCACACATGCACAAAATACTTTGGACCTGATTGAATTATCCCTCAAGGGACTCATCTTGGGAATACAATTTGGGATGTAGTCCAGAAGAGGGAGCTACACAAGTGATGAGCTTTGCAAACTTTAAAGGTGCCCTATGACTATTGTTTATTGTTATTAACTGCACTTGGAAACGGTGAAATACTTCAGTATTGAAAGAGTTGGGGGGACTCTGAGTGTATCAGAGAAGAAAGAAAGAAATGATAAGGAGCAGAGTCGTTGTAACAGCTCCCATTCTCCCTTCCCCTCCATCCCAGCAAAATAGAACAGAATTTTTCTTTCACTCAGTCATTTATATTTTAGACCACCATTTCTTAAGTGTGATCTGGGATTGCCTGATGATCTTCCAGTTCCTTTAAGAGGTCTGCAAGAATAAATATATTTTTCTAATACTAATGCATTTTAATTTCCAATATGGTTAACATCTATACATATAATCTATATTAAAAACAGCTTTTTTTGGTTGGGAGGCAGTGGGGAGGGGAATCAGTAATTTTAATAGTATAAAGGTAGCCACAGACCCAAAAATGTGAAAATCATCATTCAGGAGAAAGTTTCTAGGTATCACATGCCCTTAGTTGTTTTCCCAATCATATTTTTCCATTAATCCATCACATACCACAATATTTTATTTCAAAAAAAAATTTTAAATGTTATTTAGATCGCCCCCTGAAATCCAGGAACTCATAAAAGTAACACTCAGTGATAAAACAATTAAGCACAAATATATGTGGCTATTACATAGAGACAAACAAATAATACATTGGAAACTATACATGAATCTGGTTTTTGATCTTAATGAAGCAAGTCACCCATTATACTGAGGTTAATTTGTTGACTCATGATTTCCACTTATCCAATGATATACTGAATCATAGGAACAAACCTCTATGTCTAATCAGTTTTTTTTTTTATTGAATCCTGACCTTTAATCTACCTTCTTCTTGATTATGAATGACAGTGACCTTTATCTAATTTAAAGCAGACACTCTGATGCAAAAATATGCAAACTACACATGTAAATTCTAAGTTACACTAAGATGTGCATAATCTACTGGGGAGAGATTATTTCTGAGAGACATTTATATTAAGGCCCAGTAAGCTATGCTAGAGTGAGGGAATTCATTTGCAGTGGAAGGGGTCTGGCCAAAGGGCTGAGAAAATTGAATGAATGCTGTTCATATTTGCTCCTGAAATGTCAATATAAATAGCAATTTTTATTATTTTACTAAGAATTTCTTAACATTCCTGAAATGATCTTAATGTAATTAAATCAAACAAAATTCTTTTTCAGTAAGGTTTGGTCAACTAGGACTAAACTAATGTTTCATTATACTTTATATTCTGGGCAAAATTCTGGGCGTGTGTGTGTGTGTGTGTGTGTGTGTGTGTGTGTGTGTGTGTGTGTGCATGTGTGTTTCTGTTGATGTGGTTGTGAAAGGGTGGTGGAGTAGTCATTTCCCTAACTCATCTCATTAAGGAGAAAGGTCACATTGGCACACTGCGATGCAGGGGGCAGTTTTTAATGACTCAACAGTATATTTTTACTATGGCAGAAAAAATAATGAGAAAAAAAATTGAAAAAAAAAGAAAAGAAATATCAGATTTGCACAGAGAAGGCAAGACAATTCCTATTTCCCCTCTACCTCTTTCCCTTTTAAGCTGACATTACTGGGGGCCAGCTCTGTCATGGGCAGATGCTGAACAGCAGCCAGCAGTCTAATCTTTCTAATCTACTCTTCCTTCTTACAAGCCCTTTTCAGTGCCTGGTTCTCAATTGTTTATTGGCAGTGGGTTTTTTTTTTTTTTGGTTGTTTTTTTTTTCTTTTTGAAAGAAAAACAGGTCAGAAATGCATAGGACAAAGAAACTGAGCATGTCCACAACACAGTTATGTATGTATATATATATATATATATACATATATATATTTCTAGCAGGAATCTCTATCA